>NC_091550.1:50853722-50866222 GCF_042767895.1 Penaeus vannamei
CGCCCGACGCCCGCAAACCGTAAAGTAAAAGTCCCCGACGGGCCGCGAGGGAGCTGGGGGTGGTGACTGTGGCGGATGACTTGTGGATGGCAGCGGATGCCCTACGGACGTTGAGTGTGGATGAGGTGGCTTCTAGGTCGTGGCGAGAGGACCTTCGGCGCGTATGTTGCGAAGGCATAGCGCTCAGCGTGCGTTGAGGTGCTAATGGCGCTCGCACGGCGTTGGGCGTCGACCTCCGCCGCGGTAAATCTCTGCCGCGGCGCTGATCATAGCCTGGCTCCGCGCCGCTCGCAGCCGTTCCTTCGTCGAGCACGTATTTAATTACGAAAATGGGCCAATTACACGGTTTCGAATAGTATTAATGGCATCGCCCCGAGCGGGATGATAACGTAATTGAGATATTTATGGTGATTATAATGGCGGTGGGTTTATGAAGAAGCATTTTGCGTTGGCGAATTTGGCTTATCCTCGGGGCGGCAGACAGCGCCGGGGAAGGATTCGGCATTTTATTACCGATAGACATACATTACTTCGTATGATTTTCCTGATATATATATATATATATATATATATATATATATATATATATATATATATATATCTATATATATATATATATACACATATATATATATATATATATATATATATATATACATATACAAACATACACATACACATATATATATATATATATATATATATATATATATATATATGTGTGTGTGTCTATGTGTGTGCGTGTGTGTGCGTGTGCGTGTGTGTGCGTGTGCGTGTGTGTGCGTGTGCGTGTGTGTGCGCGTGTGTGTGTGTATGCGTGTGCGCGTGTGCGTGTGCGTGTGCGTGTCCGTGTGTGTGTGCGTGTGTGTGTGTGTGTGTGTGTGTGTGTGTGTGTGTGTGTGTGATGTGTGTGTGTGTTGTGGGGTGGTGTATTACATATGGAATTGTTTACATGAGTATATTTATAGTTTCACTTCCCATTTCTACCTCTCCATTTTTAGCAAACGCTACAGTATTTTTTCCTCTTGGCTTCCCATAGTTGTTTTAATTCATGGACTAGATAAACCATAAAGTATCAGGCACATAAATCTACTTAATTGACCAAGGAGAGCATTGACCTAGACAACTTCGCGTGAGCTTTTGCAGAAATCATGAGAACTGTGCAAAATTCCTGTCAGTCTGCATCACTGTCTGCTTTTCCAGTCTACGTGCGTTTAATTGTTCCACGGTATTGATTCTCCTTGAGGACGGAGTTCAAAGTCCGCTGCGCTACTTAGGGCGATTTTTAAAAAGAATGCTCGCCTGCAATTGCATTGTATTGCTGGTTCATTCTGCTTGTACAGGTTCTGTGGTTGGTTCTGTCTTCAATTTCCTTCGCTGTTGGTTCTTCGCTTTCAGAAGAAGGCAGTCTCGTCCTCGTCCCTCTTTCAGGATTTTTTTCTTTTGAGAAGCTTGAGGGATCGTCTTTTAGGTCATTCGGGTCTTTTAACCAAGGATGTTCCGTATCTCGTTTTATGTAGGTTCTAGCGTCATCCACATCCTTGCCCCCTCCTTTTCCCCTTCCTCCTTTCCTCATTCTTTTCCCCTTCCGCCTTTCCCCCTTTTTCCCTACTCCCTTTCCCCCTTTTCCCCTACCCCCTTTGTCCTCTTTGCTACGAGAAATTCCCTTAATCTTTCCTCTGTTGACTTAGCATTGGCGCTTTGCTGTTTTCTACCCTCATTTTCCTTACACTTTGGAATTTTTCTATCATTTTCCTCCCCTAACCCACCTTCCTTCTACAGGAGTTAGGGAGTTGGTAGAGTTCCGTTGCATGCTTCTCCATTCAGGTCAGGCACGGTCTCTGTATGTGCCCCATGCCATACCCGGGGCGAGCGAACTGATACCCTGGCTAATCATGGTAATTAAATGTGATAATTTAGTTTATTTGCGGCGTGAATAACATGGCGATGGCGGAAGGGTGTTTGTTGGCTGTCGTTTCGGCTTTTCCACTGTCGGGGAGACGCGGCGCGGGCGGGGAGGTGGGCGTGATTGGGCGGCCCGGCTCTGGAATCCGGGGTCGTCTTGGTCCCGCGTGGGGTTTTTGAGCCGTTGTTGTGCGAGTGTTTGTGACTCGAGACTTCGGTGTTGTATTTTTTCTTTTTGCTATAGCTTGATTATTTTATTTTTCCCCTTTTTAATTAAGATAGATTGTTTGTTTGCTTATTTATGAGTTTCTTGTTTGTTTGTTTGTTTGACGTGTAAGAGTAGCAGCCATTTTTAGATGCCTTTAAAATAGATGTGTTTTAGGACTGTCATCATCTAAAGGTAAATTGTGATTGATCGTTTTACACTCTGGTGAATAAAAATCCAAATTGCGGTATTGACTAATGATATGGTTGCGAAGATCTGACCTTGTTTCCTTGTTTCAAGTTGTTATAATGGCAGCACTTTTGATGATATATCACTGATAATGTTGATCTCTTGCGCCAGAGGACAAAGTGATCTAATGGGAAGACAGCCATTGCCTTCAACAACAGTCCAGTTCGGGGACATCTTTTAACACGAGGATAAGAACACAGAGGACTTATTTGTATTCATAAACAGCTGTATTGGAAGCAAGTACTCGACGTCACCGTTTAGCACAATTTCCGGACGAGCAACACGACCCCCCCCCCCGGAGAAAAAAAATTACAAAGGGAAATGAAATGATTACAGTGGTGGCATGTAAGTTCCTGCGGTGTATTAGTCACACAGGTAGCGAGAGAGCGCGAGATGCGGGCGTCGCCAGGTGGTCGGCTTAGCGAGGACGAGAATATAGAGGACGGTGTAATTATAGTTACCGTGATACGGGATACGATTGGTGGCTTGATACGAGCGGATCAGGTGGTGAGTGGGTTTGTGAGGTGGTGCGTTGGAGGGGTAGCAACAGCGGGTTTAACATGCTAAGTGTGATAACGCGGCGTCGTTCGTATTTTGACCTGCAGTGTGGTAGCCGTCGTATGGTGGCGCTGGCATGATAGCGGTCTTATGGGAGCGGCAGTATGGTAGCAAGAGTGACTACCAGCCGTATTTGGGTTAGTAATTATCATTACAAGCCAGCGATCAATCATGCGGCCTGGCGAGTTCCCGCGCGACCTGCATAGTAATCAGGGGTGGTGGAGGCTACCCGCCCACCCCCTCCCCTCCTCCTCCACTTCCCTCCCCTCCACACTCCTCCACACACTTCCCTCCTGTTCCCTCACCTCATCCCCCTCCCCTTGTTCTCTCCCCTTCCCCCCTCCTCCCCTTGTTTTCTCCCCTCTCCCCCCTCTTCCTCCTCCTCCTCCTCCTTCTCCTCCTTCTCCTCCTCCCTCCCTCCTCCTTCTTCTTCTTCTTCTTCTTCTCCTCCTCCTCCTCCTCCTCCTCCTCCTCCTCCTCCTACTCATACTCCTCATACTTACTCCTACTCCTAGTACTCCTAGTCCTCCACTACCACCACCACCACCTTTTCCACCACTTCCACCACCACCTTCTCCACCACTCACCCCCTCCACCGAGGCGTCTCTCCCCAGCCGACGACCCACTCATTCATCCTCATGAAGATCCATCTTTTAGCCATCTCATCGCCCATCCTTTCTCCCTCGATCCTCGTCCGGTTAGCTGCGTTAATCCACTTCATTCATCCACGTTTGTGTTCTCCACTTTAACATGTTTTTTCCCATATTTCTATCATCACCTCTACCTCTTGTTTCAGTCTCTCTCGTTATATTCTGTTCAACCACCCATCATCACCGTTGTATACACCCCTCCCCCACCCCACCCCAACTCCCAGAAATCCCAGATGAAATCCCAATCCACCTACACACACCCCTCTTCCAATCCACCCTCATCCCCCCACCCCTCCATTCCACCTCATAACGCCCCACTCCTCCATTTCACCCTCCCTCCCCACCTCCATTCCCCCCTCACCCCCCTCCTCCAATTCACCCCTCACTCCCCCCACCTCCTCTCCCCTCGCCCCCACCTCCAGTCCCCCCCTCGCCCCCACCCTCCAATTCACCACCCCACCCTCCTCCGATCCACTCAACCGCATTCACTCACTCTTCTTCCACGCATTCCATCAGCTCGTCTCCACCCCCGCCCACTTGCTTTCCATTTCACCTCCCACGTCCATCTGCAGTATTTCACCCCCCACAGCCACCACCTCTTCTGCTAGCTCCACTTTATTCTCTCTTCCAATTCCACTTCTTCCACTTCCACTGTATCGCCTCTTCCACTTCCTCCACTTCCTCCGCCTCCACCCACCTGCGCGTCCCGCCCGCACCCTCCCCAAGGCCCACACACGGAGCGGAGTCAGGATGTGGTCAACGTTCACTTCTTCCGAAATTGATTTATTTGATAAACGAGCGATACTTCATGGTTAGGCGCTGGAACTGGGTTTGCGTACGAAGATTCATAGATCTCGTGGCCAAGGTGGCAGGGTAATATATGTATTTTGTGTGTGTATGTAGAAACATATGTTTATATGTATGTATTTGTGTATGTATGTGTGCATGTGTGTGTATGTGCGTGCATGCGCGCGCGTTTGTGTTTCTGTGTTTATGTGTGTACACGTGCGAGTGCGCTTGCGCACGTTATGTTAGTGGAGTGGCACATTTCCTGTTTTGTGTTTTAGACGCGTTCCGTACAAGTTTTAATTTACATTGGTGATTATGTGCTTGTTTGATAAGAAGGGATTCTAGTTGTTGTACGTTATATGTATTGAGACTAGAAAAAGGCACACACCGCGCTACACCACACCATACTCCACTACTCCACACACACCATTCCATACAATACTGTACCACACCGCACCTCACCACACCACATCATACCCCCACATACTCCACACCACACTAAACTGCTCTACACCACATCCCATCATACCATACCAATAAACATACCGAGAGAGAGAGAGAGAGAGAGAGAGAGAGAGAGAGAGAGAGAGAGAGAGAGAGAGAGAGAGAGAGAGAGAGAGAGAGAGAGAGAGAGAATGAGAGAGAGAATGAGAGAGAGAGAGAGAATGAGAGAGAGAATGAGAGAGAGAGAGAGAGTGAGAGAGAGAGAGAGCAGAGAGAGAGAGAGAGAGAGAGAGAGAGAGAGAGAGAGAGAGAGAGAGAGAGAGAGAGAGAGAGAGAGAGAGAGAGAATGAGAGAGAGAGAGAGAGAGAGAGAGAGAGAGAGAGAGAGAGACCCTATCTACCTGCCCCCAAAAGTAGAAAAACTGAACCGGCAAAAATGTGTGTTTTCCTCGCATCAGCGGAGGCAATGGCTGCAAATTGATTGCTTTACTGCTGTTTAAGGCATTTAATCTGGTTCAGGAATGCCGCCTCTTTTAATAACACCCCATTGACAAGGGTCCTGCGAAGAAAATTACCCTCGTCGCACACTTAATCTTAGAAATTAACAATTAGTGTGAGAAGAGTGAAGGCGGGTGCAAACAGCTGCTGATCATGTTACCTTATTAGTGCGCCGATTCCGCTGGTCTGCCTGACTGCCCCGCGTGCCTGTCTCTCTCGCATGACCTTACCTGCCGTGCCTGCCTGTCTGCTTGTCTGCCTGTCTGCCTCTCCCTTTGCAAGACCTTTGTTTGCATGGCTTTTTTCCCTAAGATGTTGATAAAGACTTGAATGGGTAATCTTGGTTATGAACGTTTTCACGTGTACAGTTTGGACACATATATATGAACATACACGCACACGCACGCGCGCGCGCGCACACACACACACACACACACACACACACACACACACACACACACACACACACACACACACACACACACACACACACACACACACACACACACACACACACACAGCAATCGTATATGTAAAGTGCCACCTTATCATCTGTCCAAAAGCCTTTCTGCATTTGCTTGTCTCTGCGTCTGCTTCCCCGTTTGCACGACTCTCCCCCCCCCCCCCCCTCGAGCACGTCGAGCACGTCCAGCCCATGGCCGAGTCGAAGCACTATGCTTGTTTGCATTATTGATTTTCTCGATAAGGACATCAAGAATGCCAGTATATATTACTGTCGCCGTACGATTAACGGTGTGTTGTTGGTACGCCGAGGCTGGGGTTGTGTTTCTTCTGTTGCTCCTTTGTTGATATTTTCATCGAGGGAGGGGAGGGAGGGGAGGGAGGGGAGGGAGGTCTAAATGGTCGGGAATACGGGTTGTTGGTTGTCGGATAAGCGTGAGTTTTGTGAGTGTGTTCTGTGCGTGGAAATGCATCGTGCGTAATCGTCTGGCGTGGCGGAGGGTTGTTGTTGCGGACAATCGATTCGTAAAACAACGCGAATGTTCCAGCCTCTTGACATGTGCGTTTCGAGTTTTATGCTCCCTCTGACACCCTATTTCCTGCGTGCGTGGGTGTCGCTTCCGACAAGGCTGAGATGTCAAAAGTCGAGCATTCGAAAAAAGCTTGACAGGTAGCAGGGTGGGGCGCTGGAGGAACTTCCCCATCCCAGTCGGCAAAAAACTCCCATCACTCCCTGTCTCCCTCTGTCTCCCCTCCCTCTCCCTTCTCCCCCTCGGTCGGACACCTGGACGTGGCCTGTAGCTGGGTGACCGGCCAGGGTGGACATCCACTCGGGGCTATTCCATTTCGGCCGCCTCCTCTTGGAAGGCGCTCGCTCGGGCCCATTCCTCCGCTTCCACGTCCAACGCGAGCTATGTGAGAGAGAGAGAGGAGAGTGAGAAAGAAAGAGAGAGAGAGAGAGAGAATAAGAGAGAGAGAGAGACTGATAGATAGAGATAGAGAGAGAGAGAGAGAGATAGAGAGAGAGAGATAGAGAGATAGAGAGAGATAGTGATAGAGAGATAGTGATAGAGAGATAGAGAGAGATAGTGATAGAGAGATAGAGAGAGATAGTGATAGAGAGATAGAGAGATAGAGAAAGATAGTGATAGAGAGAGAGAGAGATAGTGATGAGAGAGAGAGAGATAGTGATAGAGAGAGAGAGAGATAGTGATAGAGAGATAGAGAGAGAGAGAGAGAGAGAGAGAGAGAAGAGAGAGAGAGAGATAGAGAGAGCATGAGAGAGAGAGAGAGATAGAGAGAGATAGAGAGAGTGAGATAGAGAGAAAGAGAGAAGGAATAGAGGAAGGTAGAGAATGAAGGTAGAAGATAGAGAGAGTGAGGAGATAGAAAGTGAGAGATAGAGAGAGTGAGAGATAGAGAGAGAGAGAGAGAGAGAGCGAGAGAGGAGAGAGCGAGAGAGGAGAGAGAGAGACCGAGAGAGGAGAGAGAGAGAGTGGAGAGATAGAGAGAGTGGAGAGATAGAGAGAGTGGAGAGATAGAGAGAGTGGAGAGATAGAGAGAGTGGAGAGATAGAGAGAGTGGAGAGATAGAGAGAGTGGAGAGATAGAGAGAGTGGAGAGATAGAGAGAGTGGAGAGAGAGACTGATAGAGAGAGAGAGAGAGAGAGAGAAGGATAAAGGATAAGAAGATTATCAAGAATCAGAAAGAGTAGGGAGAGGAAGGGGGAAGCTTATAGGGGGGAGTATGAGGAGTAGAGAGAGGAAGTGAGAGAGGAAGGGAATGGGAGAAGAGAGAAAGATGGAATGGAAGAAGAGGTGAAGGAAGAAGGAAAGGAGAAAGGGGCTTTTGGGTTCAGATCTGCGTCTATTTCGTCTGAACTCTTCTCGATTCTTCGCATGGGGCTGCTTCATGGCCCGCTACACCAGTTTTGTATATTCCTTCAGTGTTATCTTCTCCACGAGGCTTTCACATCCACTCCAGCTCCTTCACCGTGGATTATTTCCCCTCTTGAGTTCTACCCAGACTCGAATCCATCCTTGAACTAACCTTCCGAGGCATCTCCAGCCGTCACACTTCCTTCGTTAGTATTGTAAGCGGGATGTGTTAGTACTCGAGTGTGTGTGTTTAATGGGGAATTTGATCTTATTGTTTTGTATACGTAATGAGCGAATAAATTTATAGGTACATGAAGAGGAGAATGGGTGGGTGAATATATGCAATGGTAGGCTAGTGGATATATAAATAGATTGAATATTGAATAAGGGATGCATGTATAATGATACGAGACAGGGGAGCAGATATGTAGATATATAAGTGGATAAATTGAGATGCATGAATGGGTATAGCTACGAAGAAATCAGACTTTTAAACAGAGAAAAGAAAACAAAATTGTAAGTAGGTAGCGTGCCATAAACAAAGCAGCGTTTATATACTCAGACAGAGAGATGGATTTATCGATAAGTAAGCACAGCTCTTTGCTCTATATCATTATGTTTACTACGCGGATTAACATGTAAGATTACTAAAGCCATCGCATGTAACTGTTTAGATCTTATTTATTGTCGAATCGCAAGTGAGAAATGCAATATCCCGAGAGCGTGTTCTCGCCCTGCCCTCCAGCCCTGTTACTGCGCCCCGCCGCCCCTGCTCCCCGCCGCCCTTGCTCACCGCCGCCCCTGCTCCCGACGCGATATTTCTTGCCGCTGCTCGCCCCGCCGCTCCTCACCCCCCCTCTCCGCCGTCGGGTGGGGGAAAGGGGGAAGGGTGGGGGAGGGGCTGGGCTTCTATACGTTGTGGAAAAGGGAAGGCGTCGTTTCCCTGTGTGTTTTTTGATGTTTTGTTTATTTGTTTGTTTGCTTAGCTGTTTAGTTATTCATTTCTTCTTTTAATTTGGCTTGAATCGTTTTGAAATTTTTGACGAGGATTTGACAACTGCTCCTTTTTTGTATGAGTTTTGCATGAAGCATTGTCCCACATTTTTTGTTCATTACTTGCTGGTTGGTGATCAGTTTGGAACATTTAATGGTTATCTGGTATGCAAAATAGTGATATCAGCCAATGATAATATGCTTTTAACCATTCGAAATTATCTGCGAACGGCCAGATAAGCACAGCGAAACACAGACTAATTATGCAGCCTATCTACTCGTCAGGATGTACTTCTTCATGCACAGGACCCGCGAGTCTTGTTATCTCTTTCATTACCTCGTGCAATGTGCAATACGCTGCCTTATCACTGATGAGGATGTTTGGCTCCGTCTTATCTTTTGGCGATAACTGTAATGAAGGAGTGAGTGATACTGAGGTCGAAGTAAACGAATTCATTAAGATAGCGGCAGTCAGGTGTATACACATAATTGCGCGTACACACACACGCGTGCACACACACACACACACACACACGCACGCACGCACGCACGCACGTACGCACGCACGCACGCACGCACCCACCCACCCACACACACACACACACACACACACACACACACACACACACACACACACACACACACACACACACACACACACACACACACACACACACACACACACACACACACACACACACACACACACCCACACACACACACGGTATTCCTAGAGATTTTTTTGTATTCTACAAAGTGCACATTGTAGTCACTTGTACAGGGAATTTGCAAAGCAGAACCAAATAGTGTCTTCACATAAAGCAGTTTTTTAAAAATTTCCTGTCACCGAAACTCCCTGTTATCGCAGCAGTCATCGACGCTTCCCGCTTCAATTACAAGCTAAATGACAGTTCAAATATGACAGATAGAGCTTTGTCGAGTGTGATTCTTGAGCAGGTCTGCAGGTGGAAAAACGTCCAGTTTAATGAGAAAGATAACCAGCTGTGTCCGCTCTTGTCAGCTGCTTCTCAGATGTTCATTATTTTTTCGTTTTTGTCAATTTATTGTATATTTATATATTTCTTTTTGGCGTTTTGTTATTTTTCCTACGCGACTTTTCTGTTTAATGGGATTGGACGCGTCTTATTTAGGATTAAATTTCTTCTCATTTGTTTATTTTGGTTGTTAATAGGCTGTTTCGTAAATGGTTTTCTTTTTTAACGAAAAAATCCTTAGTTTTTCATACGTCCGTGAATCGTATTTGACTGAAAATCTGAGCAGTTTCTTATTTTTTTTTTTAAATCTCTGGACGATGGATATGGCTTACGTAATGTGTGTACGTTTTTTTTTTTTTTTTTTTTTTTGTATTTCTTTATATTTCAGATGTTATTGATATGGTTTAAGTTTTGTGTATTCATTGTCTATAAGAAGAGCATGCGATCCCCCTCTCTTCCTCCTCCTCCTCCTCCATCTCAGGTTCTCCTCCCCCTTTCATTTTCTCTCTTCCACCTCCTTTCCTTCTCCCTTTCTCATATCATCTTCTTTTCCTTCTTTTCACCTCCTCCTCTCTGGCTATCCCCCTCCTCCTCTGCTCATATCCTCCTCCCCTGCCTCTCCCTCTCTCATCTCCTCCTCCTCCCCGCCTTCCCGCTCTCCCTCTCATCTCCTCCTCCTCCTCCCCGCCTCCCCCTCTCATCTCCTCCTCCTCCTCCCCCTCTCTCTATCTCCTCCTCCTCCCTCCTCTCTCATCTCCTTCTCCTCCCCCTGCCTCCTCCCTCTCATCTCCTCCTCCCTCCTCTCCCCGCCTCCCCCCTCTCATCTCTCCTCCTCCTCCCCCGCCCTTCCCCCTCTCATCTCCCCTCCTCCCTCTCTCATCCTCCTCCTCTCTCCCTCCTCCGCCTCGCCTCCCCCCTTCCATCTCCTCCCCCTCCTCCTCCCCGCCTTCCCCTCTCATCTCCTCCTCCCTCTCTCATCTCCTCCTCCTCCTCCCCGCCTCCCCCTCTCATCTCCTCCTCCTCCTCCCCGCCTCCCCCTCTCATCTCCTCCTCCTCCTTGTGTTCCCCAGGAGTATCATTAAGCGCGCAAGGTTGTTGTTTTGCGGCCTGGGCATGAGTGACGGATTAAAGCCCCGTAATGGCTGGTCCCATCATCAAAACAAACAAAGCGTGCGTCACTGTCTCGGCTAATAGCGGGAGTCCCACCACCCGCCCACGCCCGCACGGACGCCCACCCCTGCTGATACTCCGGCCGGGGGAAGGGGTATGGGGTGGGGAGAAGGGTGGACGGTAGGGTGAAGGGGGAAGGGGAGGGGGGAGGAAAGGGGGTGGGGAGAGGGTGATCTTGGCAAGTCGTCTCTCTCTCTCTCTCTATTTTTTTCATCTCTCGCTTTTGTTTAACCAAGGTTTCGCGCGGGGGATTATTTGTAAGTTGGGTGTGATTAGATTGTTGGCCGTTTTTATGCGCGCTCTGAGGTTGGTATTATTGCAAATTTGATATATTTTAACCTGCGGGTTTCTAGATAATTTTGCGTTCTTGTTCCTCTTCTGGGTGATGAAACGTTGTATATTGTTATATCCTCTTTGTCGAGTCTTATAGAAACGTTTTTTAAATTTGTGCAGTCGACACGCTCCGCCTTGGAATGATAGATGAATCTGTGGTCAGGGTCGTGGTGGGTGGAGACAGCCAATCAAAAGAGAGAAAGAGATGTGAACATGATTGTAATTGGCTGTCGCGCAGATACACCTTGTTATGGGGAGGATTAATGATTACGTGTCAGTTTGTCTCCTGTATCAGTCTCCTCGGACGGGCAAGTGGGCGGTGATTACGGCTGTTTGGTCTGTGTGGGCCGCCGTCTCCGCGCGCCTGTCCGCTCTGTTTTCTCCTCGCTCGAATTTCCCGCGCCATTGTGAACTGTGTAAGGGAAATGAGGGGTTGTGTGGGAGTCTTGGGTGTTCGAATTTCCCGCGCAAGTCGTGTTGACAAATCGGTGGACGCTGATTGGTTGACAGTGGGGCATTACTGTGACGTGTAATGAGCGGGTTGGCCAGCCCACCTGTCAGGGTGCGCGCGCTCAACCGTTACTTATTTCCTTCGGGGTTGCCTTCTAAATTGTTTTCAAGAGTAATAATCAGTCGATACCCATCATCATAATTACAGGCTGCGTTTCAGGGCGATCATACCGGGATAATAGGAAACGGTGAAACTGATACGTATTAAGTATATAGGACCGTAAATGCTGTGTACTTAGGTGTTCGTACAAGCGGGGGATTAAGACCGCAAGAAAATGTATTATTATTTTACAAAACAGGAAAAGGGGACACGATTGTAATTATGTCATTATATGCTTATTGCTCTATTAATGTGTTATTTTTGTGATGTAGTTAAGTATGATGAAAGTTATCATGATCGCCACTGCTATTACAATTATTTTGCTTGCATGATGAGAGTATCGTGCTTCTATAATTCAAGGCTTTCTTCAGGTTGATATTACTAAGCTGTCTTTTGAGCTGTTATTCTTAGAGCTTAGTTACATCGATAAAGATTTTTTAAATATGATACTGTGTATCATATATATATATATATATATATATATATATATATATATATATATATATATATGTGTGTGTGTGTGTGTGTGTGTGTGTGTGTGTGTGTGTGTGTGTGTGTGTGTATCTGTATCTGTATACATGCATTAACCTTACATGAATGGGGCGCGCTAACACAAACACACAGTCATACTAACAGTCACTTTCACTCTTACAGGTATGCATACATACATACATACATACATACATATGCGTATGTTTATGAGTAAGTTCCTGCTTACTCACGCATGTTGAATACCATTATGTCTTTGTATATGAACTAAAGT
>NC_091550.1:50881222-50888722 GCF_042767895.1 Penaeus vannamei
TTTCTTGTTTCTTGTCTTTATCTTCTCTCCTGTTCTCTCTTCGCCTTCTTTATCCATCTATTTTCCTTCTCTTTCAGACCGTTTGCCTTATTGTCTGTTTGTTTTTATCTTCGTTTGATTTCTTTGTTTTTCGATGAACGTATCCTGTTATTTGTGCCTGTCCTGTGTGTCTATTTATTCGTAGTTTTCTCTCCTCGTCTGCCCCCCCTCCCCCCGTTCTCATTCTTTCTTTAATTTCTGTCTCTTTTTTTATTCTCTTTTTCTCTCTTTCTTCCCTTTCCTTTTAACCTCCCTTCTCTTTCTCTCCCGTCCTTCCTGTTATCTCCCTTCTTCCTTTCTCTGACCTATCCTTCTTTCTCTCTCCTTTACATCCCCCCTTCTCCACCCTTGTCTCCACCTTCTTCTCTCCCCGCATCCCTTGTCTCTCCTTCTCTCTCTCTTCCTACCCCTCCCCCCTTCATCTCCCTCTCCTCTTTTCTCCCTTTCTTTCCACTCTCCCCGCATCCCTTGTCTCTCCTTCTCTCTCTCTTCATCCCTTCATTCTCTCCTCCTCCCCCTCTCCTTCCCTTTTCTCCCTTTCTTTCCACTCTCCCCCTCCCCCCTCTCATCTCCCTCTCCTTCCCTTTTCTCCCTTTCTTTCCACTTTCCCCCCCACCCCTCACCCACCCCCCACCCCACCCTCGCGGACGCACTGGTTAGCACTCTTAATTATGCTTCCGGCAATTAGACCTTATATAATTCCCGGTGTAATTGTTAGTCGCCGACGAAGCTGCGCCGAACGAAGGGGTAGTTCCTCGCGGTGGTCTTTTGGTGGGGGGTGGGGGAGAGGGGATGGGAGGAGGGGGAGGAGGTGAGGGGGAGGAGGGAGGAGGAGGAGGAGGAGGAGGTGAGGGGTAGAAGGAGGGGAGAAGATAGGGGGAGGAGGAGGAGGGGGGGGTAAAGAGGGAGGAGAAAGGAGGGAGAAGATAGGGGGAGGGGAAGGAGGAGGAGGAGGAGGAGGTGGTGAGGGAGAGGGAGATGATGGAGGGGGGGGTAAAGAGGGAGGAGAAGGAGGAGGAGAGAAAATAGGGAGAGGGGAAGGGGGTCAGAGAGGGAGGGGAAGGGAGAAGATAGGGGGGAGGGGTAAAGAGGGAGGAGAAGGGAGTAAGGGGGAGCGAGGGAGGGGAAGAGAAGGGGAGAAGGAGAGGAAATGGGATAGGAGAGGGAGGCGAAGGGAGAGGATAGGGGAAGAGAGGAGAGGAGAGGGGAAGGATATAAGAGGGTGGGGTTGGAATGGAAGGAAAGGAGAAATTAAAGGAGAGGGTGGAAGGTAAAGAGAGAGAAAGAGGGATGAACAAAGAAGATGTGGTATAAAAGGTCACAAGAGGGAAAAAGGAAAATTGTGGAATAACTGAAGGAGAAAACTGAAATCTGATAGGAGGATAAAAGGAAGAGAAAAATAAAGAAAATAAAGACAGGAAAGAATCACGGAACGAGAATGGAGGAAGGGAGAAGGAAATAAAAGGGAGAAATTGAAAAGAAGATATAAAGATATATAAAAAAGGGGAAGGGAACGCTAGAAAGGGGGGGGGTAATAAAGGGAGAATAAGCAAAAAAGGATAAAAGAGGATAAGTAACAAAAAATAGGAAATTGGGAGGGAAATTTAAAAGATTGGAAGAGTGAGAAGAAACAAATATAAAAAAAGTAATAAGATTAAGCATATACAGAAAATAAATAGATGAGGGGGCGAGGTTGATATTATAGAAAGCGGAAGAAGGAAAATAGAAAAATATTAAAAGAGAGAGAGAAGAGAGATAAGAAAAATTGATTAAAGATTGAATAAATGGAGAAGAGAAAAAAATAAGAAAGTTGAAACGGTGTAAAGAAAAGGACAAGGAAAAAAAATATAAAGGAGGGAAGGGAAAGACAAAGAAGAGAAGTAGAGAAGCATGAGAAGAATAGAGGGAAATATGAATTAAAGGAAATAATGTGAAAAATAAAGAGAAATATGTGTTATTTAGCAGTGTATATATTGTTAGTTTTATAAACTTAATGTGATAACAGTAGCTAATTAAAACTTAATAAGAAATAAAACATGATAAAGATAGTTTGAAGAAAGAGAAAGAAGTGAGTAAGACACGGTGCAGATGGAATATTTTAACACTTTGTGAACGCGTCAGACAAAATAAATACAGCACATAAATTAGCTGTTGTATTTTCATCTGTTGATTCGGATACGTCGATTTGTCATTGTCATTTTCATCTCTTAAAGATCTAATTTAAGTTTAATGTATTTCATAGAACCGGTCTTTATGTATTTATTTATTTTTTGATGTATGATTACCAGTGTCATTACTTGCTAACATCATCATTATCAAAATCATCACATCATCATCCTCACTGGCATTTCTCTTTGTTTCCTTTCATTTATTTGTGTATTTACCGAAGACCCTTTAATTTTCTTGGACGAAACAAATTAGAGGAAAGAAAAAGAAAAATCAACGTCATTTCTCTTGTTCCCGTTCATTTCTCTGTACATTTACCAAATCCTCTCATTTTCCTCATTTTCTCGCGGAAAACAAATTAAAGAAAGAAGAAAGGAAAAGAAATTCAACTTCATTGTTCTTATTCCCTTTATTTTTTTTTCCTTTCTTTGCACAGAACATATCAAAGAAAAAAGAAAGAAATTCAAGCTCATTACTCGGTTACCAAACCCTCTCATTTCGTCGCACAGAATAAATTAAAAAAGAAAAAAAGAAAAAAGAAAAAATAGTGAAGAAATTCACCTCATTTCATCGCACAGAAAAAAAGAAAGAAAAATAGAGAAGAAATGAACTTAATTTCGTCGCACAGAAAAAAAAAAACAATGAAAAAGAAAGAAAAATAGAGAAGAAATGAACTTAATTTCGTCGCACAGAAAAAACAATAAAAAAAAGAAAAATAGAGAAGAAATTCGTCTCATTTCATCACACAGAATAAATCAAAGAAAAAAATAGAGAAGAAATTCACCTCATTTCATCACACAGAATAAATTAAAGAAAAAAAGTAGAAATTCAACCTCATTACTCATTTACCAAACCCTCTCATTTTCCTCGTTTCCTCACACAGAATAAATTAAAGAAAAAAGAAAGAAAAAAAATTAGAAGAAATTCACCTCATTTCCTCGCACAGAATAAATCAAAGAAAAAAATAGAGAAGAAATTCACCTCATTTCCTCGCACAGAATAAATTAAAGAAAATAAGAAAAAATAGAGAGGAAATTCACCTCATTGCACAGAATAAATTAAAGAAAAAATAGAGAAGAAAAAGAGAAGAAATTCACCTCATTTCCTCGCACAGAATAAATTAAAGAAAAAAAGTAGAAAGAAATTCAACCTCTTTTCCTCGCACAGAAAAGAAATAAAGAAAAAAGCAGAAATTCACCTCATTTCCTCGCACAGAATAAATTAAAGAAAAAAAAATAGAAAAGAAATGCATCTCATTTCCTCGCACAGAATAAATTATAGAAAAAAATGGAAGAAATTCACCTCATTTCCTCGCACAGAATAAATTATAGAAAAAAATGGAAGAAATTCACCTCATTTCCTCGCACAGAATAAATTATAGAAAAAAATGGAAGAAATTCACCTCATTGCACAGAATAAATTAAAGAAAAAACAGAAGAAATTCACCTCATTTCCTCGCACAGAATAAATTATAGAAAAAAATGGAAGAAATTCACCTCATTTCCTCGCACAGAATAAATTATAGAAAAAAATGGAAGAAATTCACCTCATTTCCTCGCACAGAATAAATTATAGAAAAAAATGGAAGAAATTCACCTCATTGCACAGAATAAATTAAAGAAAAAACAGAAGAAATTCACCTCATTTCCTCGCACAGAAAAGAAATAAAGAAGAAAGAAGAAATTCACCTCATTTCCTCGCACAGAATAAATTAAAAAAGAAAAGAATAGAAAGAAATTCAACCTCTTTTTAGCGGCGCGTCAGTTTCCCCTCGTGGTTCAGCGTCGCCCGCGGGACAAAAAAACCCGCGTTTAAGGACAATGATTCTCCGCGCAGAAGAAACCATTACACGCCTCGTTACGATGATTGCGCAAAACGGGCACTTGGAACCGGTTGTTTTTGTTGCTGTTGTTGTTTTTTTGGGGGGATGGGGTTGTTGGAGGAGGGGTTATGGGGTGGGGGTGGTGAAGTTTTGGGTTGGTGGTGGGTTGGTGGGGTGGTGGTGAAGGTTTTAGGGTTTGGGGTGGAGTTGGTGGGGTGGTGGTTAAGGTTTTGGGTTGGTGGTGGTGGTGTTTGTGTTGTGATATTTATTCTGTTGTTGTCGAGGTTGTTGATGGAGGTTTTGGAGTGGTGTTGTGGTTGTTTGTGTAGACATACTTTCTCCTGTTGTTGTTGCTGAGGTTGTTCGTGAAGGTTTTGGGTTGGTGGTGGTGGTGTTCGTGTTGTGGGATTCTTATTTTTTTCTGTTGTTGTTGTCGAGGGTGTTTCGTGAAGGTTTTTTGGTTGGTGTTGTTGTTTTTGTGTTGTGATTTTATTCTGTTGTTGTCGAGGTTTTTGATGAAGGTTTTGGGTTGGTGTTGTGGTGGTGTTCGTATTGTGTGATTCTTTTTCTTCTGTTATTGTTGCTTGTGTTGATTTTTTTCTTCTGTTGTGATACTGCTTCGGGCTTTATTCTATTGCTACTGTTACTGATGTCGTTGAAGAAGTTTGTGTTGTTGTTCTTTGTTATTGATAGTCTTTTTTTGGGTGGGTTCAGTGCGTGACTTCAGTAGATGATTTTTTTGTGTGGAGGAGAGAGGTTGATTTTGTTGTTGTTTTGGTTTTGTTGGTGGTGCTTTTGTTGTTCCGATGTTGTTTTGCTGCAGTTGATTGTACTTTTATCATTATTGCAATTATCAGTATTGATATTATTGATTATTATCAAATATTGTTGGCATAAATCATTATAATCGATATTCTTAATTAAAACCATTTTTCTTCACTTTCAGGTACGTTTTGCAGTGTGGAAATGATGCATCTATTTTCTCTGTGAACGAGTAGACAAGGTACGTGTCCCCTGTTAGAGTTTGTTAGAGTTTATACGCTGCACTTTGGCGTGTGATGCAGCTCAGTGTGTACTCTGTGTGTACGCCTCGTCAAGGGATAACAAAAGCTGGGACATATTTGCGTCTCTCTACACAAGTGCCTTCGGTGGGATGGTGTGGCTGATACTAGACGGACCTCCTGAGGGCGTGGAAGGGAACAGAGGGAGGGAGGGAGTAGCGGGAGAGGGGAGAGAAAAGGAGAGAGAGAGAGAGATAGAGAGAAAGAGAGAGAGATTGAGAAAGAGGTTGAAAGAGAGAGAGAGAGAGAGATTGAGATAGAAAGAAAGAGAATGAGATTGAGAGAGAGAGAGAGAGAAGGAAGAAAGAGGACTCAGACATAAATACAGACAAACGGACAGAATTGGAAAAATTGAGAAAAATAGACATAACCAGAGAAAGAGAGCGGAGAAAGAGGTAGAAGAACAGTGTAGTGGACTTTTCCCTGATTACTCTCCCCGAGTTTTAGGATTGAAGACGCCTCCCATCTCTTCCTCCCTCCTCCTCCCTCCCTCCGCCTCCTCTTCCTCCTCCTCCTCCTCTTCCTCTTCCTCTTCTCTTCTCCTCCTCTCCTCCTTCTCCCCCTCCCTCTCCACCCCTCCTTCTCCTCCTCCTCTTCCTCCTCCTCCTCCTCCTCCTCCCTCTACCTACCCCTCCCCCTCCTCCTCCTCTTCCTTCAACTCTTCCTCTTCCTTCTCCTTCTCCCCCCTCCTCCTTTTCCTCCTCCTCCCCCTCCTCCTTTCCTCCTCTCCTCCTCCTCCCCTCCTCTCCTTCCTCCTCCTCCTCCTCCTCCTCCCCCTCCTCTCCTTCCTCCTACCTCCTCCTCCTCCTCCCCCTCCTCTCCTTTTCCTCCCTCCTCCTCCTCCTCCTCCTCCTCCTCCTCCTCCCTCTCTTTCCTCCACCTCCTGCTCCTCCTCTTCCTCCTCCACCTCCCTCTTCCTCCTTCTCCTCCTCCTCCCCCTCCCTCTCCTCCCCTCCTCCTCCTCCTCCCTCTCCCCCTCCTCTCTTCCTCCACCTCCTCCCTCCCTCCTCCTCCCTCCCTCCCCCTCCTCCTCTTTCCACCTCCTCCTCCTCCTTCTCCCCTCCTCCTCCTCCTCTTCCCCTCCTCCTCCTCCTCCCCTCCTCCTCCTCCTTCTCCCTCCTCCACCTCCTCCTCCCCCTCCTCCTACTCCTTCCTCTTCTCCTCCTCCACCTCCTCCACCTCCTCCTCTTCCTCTCTCTCCTCCTCCTCCTCCTCCTCTTCCTCCTCTCTTCCTCTTCTTCCTCCTCCTCCTCCCCCTCCCCCTCCCCCTCCTCCTTTTCCTCCTCCCTCCCCTCCCTTCTCCCTCCTCCTTCTTTCCTTCTCCTCCTCCTCCCTCCTCCTCCTCCTCCTCCTCCTCCTCCCCCCTCCTCCCCCTCCCCTCCTCCCCCTCCTCCTCCTTCCTTCTCCTCCTCCTCCTCCTCCTCCTCCACCTCCTCCTCCTCCTCCTCCTCCTCGCGGCGTGGCAACAGGGGCCCTCGCCTCTTATCCTCGTGTTTCATGCGGAGACGCGAAGGAGAATTGGATTTTTCTTGATGCGACGAGAAATTCACCTTTTTTTTCCCGTAAAGTATATTCATTGCCTGTATTAACGTGGTTCCATTTTCTCGGTTTTAGTCCCTCTGTTGTCTGTTGTTTTTTATTATTATTATTGTCCTGCGTTGACAAAGTGCTTCCAATTTTAGCGTTAGGCTTTTTTTTTTTTTTTTTGTCTTAGATTCAAACTCGATTTCCCTCCGACTGTAAGTCCTAAGATGGCGTCGGGAAACATAATAATAATTTTGACCTAAGACAAAGCAAATTTTCCCCTCCGCTCTCCCCTCGCCTCTCTTTCTCTCTTTCTCTCTTTCTCTCTCTCGCTCTCTCTTTCTCTCTCTCTCTCTCTCTCTCTCTCTCTCTCTCTCTCTCTCTGTCTCTCTCCCTCTCTCTCTCTCTCTCTCTCTCTCTCTCTCTCTCTCTCTCCTTCCCTTTCTCCTCTCTCGCCGGCCCTCTCGCCGGCCATTGCTCTTTCTCCTCTCCTTCCTCTCTCATTCACTCTTCTCTTCAGTCCTGTACTTCTCCCAGGTTGCCCAATCCCCTTTTCCCTCCCTCCCTCCCTCCCCCCCCCCCAAGCCAAGCCCCATTTCCAGAGCTAGCCACATCACCTGCCTTCGTTTACCCCCCACCCCCACCCCCATTTACCCCCACCCCTCAAAAGAAAAAAAAAAAAAAGAGAAAAAAGAAAAATGGCGTCTACTCATGGTTCTTTTTAAAGCGTCGTCTATTTGACGTTAATAGTCGTAAGGACCGTGTGATGGCGTGAGTTCAGAGCCTTGGAGAGAACTGTCAGTAAGTACTAGTTCTTTTTCTTTGTTTTTATCTTTATTCCTTCATTTCTTTGTGCTTGTTATCCCACTCCCCCTTCCCCAGTTCGTT
>NC_091550.1:50891222-50893722 GCF_042767895.1 Penaeus vannamei
CGGGTCCTCCGGGGCGCACAAAGGGCCGGCCGCGTCTCTTATCTCGGCGACAATAAGGAGGCGTAGGATGCGCGGCCGAGGGAGCGTCCGAGCGTCATCGAGGAAGCCTGGGAAGCTGAGGCGATGAAAAGGAGACTTTCTTTCCCCCTTCGAAGGCTTGGCGGAAGGCGGTGGGGGTTGGGGGTGGGGGAGGAGGGGGAGTGAGGGAAGGAGGGGAAGGGTAGGAGGGAGGGGAGGAGGAGGGAGGGAGCAAGGAGGGAGGGAGGGAGGGAGGGAGGGATGAAGGAGCGAGGGGGAAGGGAAGGAGGGAGGGGGAAGGGAAGGAGGGAGGGAGGAATGGGAAATGGAGAGAGAGAGAGAGAGATGGAGGGAGGGAGAGAGGGAAAGGAAGGAGGGAGGGAGAGAGGGAAACAAAGACCCCCTCCTTCTCACGAGTATCCTCCTCACTCCGCCGTGAGGAGTCGTGTGATATTCGCGCAAGGAAGGGACATCGTGTTATGAATGGGAAGGATATTAGGATATTAGGGTAAAGAAAGGGGCGAAGGGTCTGGACGGATCCCGCCGCCGTAGGATGTTTTAGAGGGATTATCGAGGGAGGGCGAATGGCGAAGGATACGGGGCATTTTGCGGCCGGGGGTTAGAACGAGGGACTGTTAGGAAGGTTAGGAAGGGGGCGGTGGTGGGGAAGAGGGAGGGGAGGGAAGGGAAGGGAAGGGGAGGGGAAGGGAAAGGGAAAGGGAAGGGAGAGGAGGGAGGGGAAGGGAAGGGGAAGAGGGAGGGAGGGGAAGGGGAAGGGAAGGGAAGATGGAGGGAGGGGAAGGGAAGGGGAGGGGAAGGGAAGGGAAGGGGAGGAGGAGGGGAAGGGTAGGGGAAGGGGGATAGTTTGAACGTGGTATGGGACTATAAAGTGTACCCTTCATCCCTTGTTGTCTTTTTCTTTTTCTTTTTCTTTTGCGTGTTCTCTCGATTCTCTTTCTCTCTTTTTTTTCTTTTGACAAATGGTTGACGTTTGCTTCTGGCGCTCTTTGTACGTCTCTCTCCTCGCCTTTGTTGCCTCCTCATTTGCCGGGAGATTTAGATACTTGTGTTTTCTCTCTCTCTCTCTCCCTCTCTCTCTCTCTCTCTCTCTCTCTCTCTCTCTCTCTCTCTCTCTCTCTCTCTCTCTCTCTCTCTCTCTCTCTCTCTCTCTCTCTCTCTCTCTCTCTCTCTCTCTCTCTCTCTCTCTCTCTCTCTCTCTCTCTCTCTCTCTCTCTCTCTCTCTCTCTCTCTCTCTCTCTCTCTCTCTCTCTATCTCCCTCCCTCCTCTCCTCCCTTTCTCCATCTCTCCTTCTCCTCCTTCCTTCCCTCTCCCCTGCCCCCCTCCTTCCCTCCTCCCTATCCTCCCTCCCTTCCTTCCCTCTCCCCTGCCTCCTCCTTCCCTCTGTCTCCCTCCCTCCCTTCTTCTCTCCCTCTCTCTCCATCATCCTCACTGCTGTCTCTCCGTCTCTCTTACGTACCTTCATTCACGTCCGTTCTGATCGCCTCGGCCATTAGTCAGATACATATCTCGCCTCGTCTTCATCAGCCTTGTCAGTTTCGCATTGTTAATATGGTCATATTGTTATTGCTACGGTCGCGCGTAGAACATCTCTATTGGTGTTATGTGTGGTTGGGTGTGGGAGCGGATGGGTGGTTGTGATGGTTGAGTAGATGAGTGTGGGTGGTTGTGGTGGTTGAGTGTGGGTGGTTGTGGTAGTGGATGGGTGATTGTGGTAGTTGTGGTAGTGGTGCGTGGTTGGCTGTGGTATGTGGTAGGGATTTGTGATTGGTCATGTTAGCGATATGTGATTGGTTGTGATTGTGATGACTCCCGGTGATTCGATGTTTATATTCTAAGATTGGATGATAATTGGAAGGCGATTCAGCGTGATTGGAGGGTGAGAAAGCGGGGATTTTGGTGTCGGATGCAGCGCCGCAGCCAGTTTGTAATCCCGGTGAAAATTTTGCTAAAAGGCAGGCGGAAAATCGGATATAATTCGCTCTAATAAAAATCGCAGAAATGATATATAGCGATGACAGTAATGAGAGCAATTATTTTAAATTTGTAATTGATATAATTATGACAAGCTCATTCTCTTTCCTTATGGAGCATTTTCGACGTCCGAGCGCCGGAATTTGAGATCGAATCTGCAATCCTGCATTAGCATATTGATACAACCGGATGTGCATTTTATATTTTTGTTTACAATTATTCAACTGCATTAAAATGTTGACGTTTAAAGTCTTATATTTTATCTTGTTTTCTCTTTTGTTCTTTTTAATTTTTAATCTTTTTGTTTTTGTTTTTTCTAATCGTTTTGTTTTTGTTTTTTTTCTAATCTTTTTGTTTTTGGTTTTTCTAATCGTTTTGTTTTTGTTTTTTTTCTAATCTTTTTGTTTTTGTTTTTCTAATCTTTTTTATTTTTGTTTTTTTCTAATCGTTTTGTTTTTGTTTTTTGCTAATCGCTTAGTTTTTGTTTTT
>NC_091550.1:50898722-50901222 GCF_042767895.1 Penaeus vannamei
TTTCGTGTAATGGTGTTCACTACTCTGTTCGAAATCTTGTTTTTTCTTCTTTATTTTTCTTTCTTTTTGGAGGTTCGTTTGTTTTCCCTTTTTTATTTTTTTCTTCTTGATTTTTTCTTTCTTTTTGGAGGTTCGTTTGTTTTCCCTTTTTTATTTTTTGTTCTTTCTTAATTTTTCTTTAATTTTGGAGGTCCCTTTGTTTTCCTTTCTTTTTTTATTTTTTCTTCTTTATTTTATTTAATTTTTCGCTCGTTTTGGAGGTTTGTATGTTTTCCCTTTTGGCTGTTTTCTTCTTTCTTTATTTTTCTTTCCTTTTGGAGGGTGATTTTTTCCCTTATTTATTTTTTCTTCATGATTTTGTTTTTCTTTCTTTTTGGAGGTTTGTTTGTTTTCCCTTTTTTATTTTTCTTCTTTATTTTATTTTTATTTTTTTTAGAAGTTTCTTTGTTTTCCCTTTTTTGCTTTTTCCTTTCTTCATTTATTTTTCTTTCTTTTTGGAGGTTCGTTCGTTTTCCCTTTTATATTTTCTTCTTTCTTTATTTAGTTTTCTTTTTGGAGGTTCGTTTGTTTTCCCTTTTTTACTTTTTACTTTTTGTTTCTTTTTCTTTCTTTTTGGAGGTTCGTTTGTTTTCCCTTTTTTTCTTCTTTCTTTCTTTATTTTTCTTTCTTTTTGAAGGTTCATTTGTTTACCCTTCTTTATTTATTTTTCTTTCTTTGTGGAGGCTCGTTTGTTTTCCCTTTTTTATTTTTCTTTTTTTTAGAAGTTTCTTTGTTTTCCCTTTTTTACTTTTTCCTCTTTCTTCATTTATTTGTTTCTTTCTTTTTGGAGGTTCGTTTTTCCTTTTTTTATTTTTTCGTCTTTCTTTATTTCTTTTTCTTTCTTTTTGGAGGTTCGTTTGTTTTCCCTTTTTTACTTTTTCCACTTTCTTTATTTATTTTATTATTATTTTTTTTTTTTGGAGGTTCGTTTGTTTTCCCTTTTTTCCTCTATCTGCTTTTGGCCTTTATCGGTGGCATCAGATGGGCTGAATTATCCCCCTGAACATCGAGGGCGGCGACGAGTCCAGCTGATTTTGATTTACTCGTCCTGGCGGCTGGTCTTGGCTGGAGCGAGGTCGAGGTGTTCTGGCGTCGAGTGTCGAGTGTCTTTGGCCCTGTGTTCGACTTGTCTCTTGTGACGTAACCTGTCTGTTTGTCTCGGGTTTCTCGCTCTCTCTCTGTCTGATTTGGTTATTTGGTTATTTTTTATATATATTTTTTTTTTGTCTTTGTTCGTTGTTTCAATTAGTTGTCTCTCGTTCTGTTTGGTTAACTCTCTATCTCTTTCTGATTCTGTCTGTGATTCTCTCTCTGATTGTCTCTCTCTCTGATTATGTTCCTTACTCTCTCTCTCTCTCTCTCTCTCTCTCTCTCTCTCTCTCTATCTCTCCCTCCCTCCCCCTTCTCTCTCCCTCGCTCTTCCTCTCTCTCTCTCTCTCTCTCTCTCTCTCTCTCTCTCTCTCCCTCCCTCCCTCCCTCCCTCCCTCTCTCTCTCTCTCTCCCTCTCTCTCTCTCTCTCCCTCTCTCTCTCTCTCATGTAAGTGTCTGAGTTTGCCTCTGTGCATGTATGTGTCTGTACATTTTCTCCAAAACAGAGAGAGAGAGAATGACAGAGACAGAAAGGAATGGAGAGAATGTGTGTATGCAAAATAGATACACATGTTTGTAAGTACAGACAGGGCACGTAATAATACCTCAACATCCGCAGACTCCGTGGAAATCTACTTCCCGCGGCGTGTGTCATTTCCTCATCAGCGCCCACGAGTCTCCTGGGCGTGTCACCTCACACCCACTCATCTCCTCACACCTCCCCGTTTTTCCCTCTCCTCCTATGTCCTCATTCTCACCTTCTCTTGTCTCCTCATCGCTGTCCCCATTATCCCGCCTCCGTCATTATCTCGGGAACAGGTCATTCATCCATATTCATCTGCGCTTTGTGTGACATCCCTCCCCCCCCTTCCCCCTTCCCTACGCCTGCCCCCTCCCCCTACCTCTACTCGTACCCTCTACCCCTGCCCCTCCCCCTACTCCCTCACACCCCGTCGTACTTCCTCCCCCTTTTCTCTTTCTGTCTCTCCTTCTCTCCCCTCCCCCCTTTATCCGTCACCTCTTTATCCCCACCTACTCCATCTCCTCTTCCCCTCCCCTCTCCCCCTGTCCCCCACCCCCACCCCGACCCCTAACCCCACCCATTGACTGAGACGCTGACAAAGATTAATGTGCCCCATAATTATTAGATGTTGGTTTATTTAGCGCTGACAGATTTGTCACGCAGAACATTGGCGTCCTGAGGAGGGGGTGGGGGTGAGAGGGGGAGGAGGAGGGGAGGAGGGAGGAGGAGGAGTAGGGGGGATGTGAGGTTTGTGTGGGGGTATTGAGTTGTGCGTTATGGGTATGCGATGGGCTAGATCAATAGATGTTGTTTTTTTGTGTTGTGATGTTGGTGATGGGGAGAGTAGGT
>NC_091550.1:50906222-50913623 GCF_042767895.1 Penaeus vannamei
ATCTCTCCTTTTCTCGCTCTGTCGTTTTGTCTTTCTCTTTTTCTTCTTCTTCTTCTTCCTCCTCCTCATCCTTTTTCCTCCTCATCATCATCATCCATTTTCCTCCTCCTCCTTCTTCTTCTTTCTCGTCTCTCTCTCTCTCTCTCTCTCTCTCTCTCTCTCTCCCTCTCTCTCTCTCTCTCTCTCTCTCTCTCTCTCTCTCTCTCTCTCTCTCTCTCTCTCTCTCTCTCTCTTGTCTCTCTCTCTCTCTTCTGTTGTCTTTCTCTCTCCTCTTTGTCTCTCTCTCTCTCGTTGTCTCTCTCTCTCTTTGTCTCTCTCTACTCTCTGTCTGTCTCTCTCTCTCTTTGTACTCTCTCTCCCTCTTTCTCTCTCTCTCCCTCTTTCTTTCTCTCTCTCTCTCTTTCTATAGTAACATTTCTCTCTCTCTCTCTCTCTCTCTCTCTCTCTCTCTCTCTCTCTCTCTCGCTCTCTCTCTCTCTCTTAACTCTCTCTCTCTCTCTCTCTCTCTCTCTCTCTCTCTCTCTCTCTCTCTCTCTCTCTCTCTCTCTCTCTCTCTCTCTCTCTCTCTCTCTCTCTCTCTCTCTCTCTCTCTCTCTCTCTCTCTCTCTCCCCCCCCCAACTCTCTCCTTACCTTTTTCCAATACCATTTTAATTGTCCTCCCTTACCTGCTTCCATCCTCATCGTCTTCCCTTCCTTTCCCCTTAACCACTTCCCTCTCTCTTTCTCCACTCTTCATCTTTTCCTCCTTTTTGCTTGTCATCCTAATTCCTTCTGCCTGTCATCACCCTGACTGTCGCTTTCCTTCTGTCGTATGTGTGCGTGCGTGCGTGCGTGCATTCTGATTTGCTTTTTAAAATTATTTTGTTTTCTCTATGTTCTTTAGATATTTCTTTATGTTCTTTGATAATAGTATGCGGTGTTTTAATTGATTCATGATGGTAATGTTTTGCTGTTAATTGATACGCATACTTTGGATCAGACTGAAGGTAGTTATAGTTATGTTTACTGAGTTATTGGTACTTGTAGTTGGAGGTAAATTTAATATTGTGTTTTTGAATGTATATGATGGGGCTGATAGTGATTAACAGTTGTAGGAAATATTGTTTCATTAGTTTATGTTTTCGGTTATGTTGCTATGGATTCTGCTTTATGATTATTATTTTGCTATGCCATGGTAAAAAAATCAATTTACTAATAATTATAGAGTGCACACACACATACATACACACATAGGTGTGTTCGTGTTTCGGTTATGTTGTTATGAATTCTGTTTTATGTGTGTGCGTATGTCTACGTATGTGCGCGCACACACACACACACACACACACACACACACACACACACACACACACACACACACACACACACACACACACACACACACACACACACACACACACACACACACACACACACACACACACATACACACACACACACATACATATATATACACATACACACAAACAGATTAATACTTGCGTATATATGTATAACTATATGTATATTCATTGATTCTTATCACAGACGGAATGAAGTATAATCCTCATTTCGGAATTGCTTCTTGGTCTCTTCGAATCATTTTTCCATCTTTTTATATGGCGATTATCCCAAGTTGCGCTCGCCTTCCTCCTCCCAAAGAGTGTTTCTCCCTCACCGCGCGAGACGCTGTGAAATGGCCATCGCTTCCCGTCCTCGTCGCTGGATAGTCTTTTAGGGCCAGGTCGGCGTCTCTTATGCCTCGGTGCGTCCTCTCCCTGTCTCGCCTCTTCTCTCCTCTCGTCATCTCTCCTCTCATCTCCTCTCATCTCCTCTCATCTCCTCTCGTCTCCTCTCCTCTCCTCTCGTCTCCTCTCCTTTCCTCTTTTCCTCTCCTCTTCTTTACCTATGTCTTCCCTACCCTTCCCTTCTTCTCCTCTTCATCTTCTACTTCTGTTTTTTTTTTCTTTCTCTTCTCCTCTTCGTCCTCTTCCTCTGTATATTTTTCTCTTCCCCTCTCCTCTTCCTTCTCTCCCTCCTCTCCACCCCACCCTCCCCCTCCTTCCCCCCCTCTTTCCCCTGCCCTCACCCTCTCCTCTTCTTCATCTCCTCTTCCTCTTTTCCATCTCCATTCCATAGTATCGATAGTTATGATTACGGGTGAAGAGTGGATTGGATGATAAAAGGAAGGAAAAGCAAATGGACGAGAGATAGGAGAAGAGGAAGGAAGAGACATAAGAGAGGAGGAGAGTGTAAAAGAAAAGGGGAGCTAAAGAGATATAGAAAGAGGGTAGAAGGTAAAATGTAGGTAGAACGTAGTGAGAAGTACAAAATAGAGGGGGAACTAAAGAAGAGGTGCGGGAAGAGGAGAGAAGGAGAGAGTAAGGGTAAGGCGGAGACAGAAGAGAGAAGGAGGAGGAGGAAGAGAAGGAATGAGTGGAGTACAAGGAAAGGGTTAAGGGAAACGAAGGGAAGATGAAGAGGGAAGGAAAACAGAGAAAATAGAAAGGGGAAGTAAAGAGGGGATAGAGAGGGGGAGGAGGAATAGCAAGAGAAGAAGGGGGAGGAGGGGGGAGGGGGGGAAGTCCGCGGCCCCGTTCCCGCCACAAAAGGTGTCGCGCGCGGTGGTTCCTCGGGCGGCACAATGGGACACCGGCGAAGGGACACAATGGGACACAATAGGACGCTACAGCCATCAGGAAGGCGTTCTCTTAGCATAGGAGAGGAGGAGGGGTAGGACCGGGCACAGGGGGAGGGGTTAGCGTTGGGTATTTTGAGTGGGTAGCGATGGGTATTTTGAGAGGGGGTGGGGGTGAGGGGGAGGAGAAATTGAGGGTAAGGGGGGTGGAGATTCAGGGTTCAAGGGACATCAAACACGCCGACCGCCCTGGGAGATAATAGAAAGCAAACAGAGGATCGCATGGCCACCGGGATGATTCCTTGGCCTCCTCTCACGCCGGGATTGATACTTGGCGAGTCCTTGTTCACGTGTGGCCGGTGTCCTGTGGGGGGAGGGGGGAGGGAGGGAGTGAGGGGCGGGATGGCGATGGGGATAGGAGTGAGTCATGTTTTTGTTTCTTTTTCTTATTCTTGTTCTTTGTGTGTCTCTTTTGGTGGTGTGTTTTAGCTGAAGACAAACAAAGGGAAAATAGCACAGGGTGTGTTATTGTCCCGTTGGTAACATCGACTGTGACGTGAGTCGAATTTTTTTTTTCTTCTTTTTTTTCTTTTTTTTAGCGAAGGACATCTGGTCTGGAATGCACTCAGGGGGTAGGGGTGGGGGTGGGGGAGAGAGCGTAATGTATGCAGACTTGTAATGCAAATGTTAAAAGCGTTAAAATGTAGATTATATCAGCGTAAATACCCCGGCGGGATGTAGTATAAGTTGCAGAAATACGAGCCAGCCGTCGGATAAAACCTTAATGAATGCGAGGAAGAGACGTATATTGAAGGAAATTGCGGCGAAATATCTCCAAAACGTAGCGATAGAGCGGGAGATAGATCGCTTAGGAAGCAGAGATCGCTATCTCGAAGAGCCGCTACAGGAGCAGCTCAGAGACTCTCTCTCGGGAACCCGCGGACTCACCGGAAATTTCATTCTCTTAAGGAGCTGGTGTTTTAGGAGACGTTTCTGTTGTACTTTATATATTACGTCTCGGCTTCCGCTGCGTCGCGTACTCCACTTAGCCGGAGTAATGGACAAGTTAACTCCCTCGTGTGTCCGAGAGATATTAACATTTTGATGAAGTGGCCTCATCACGGGGGCGAGTAGACTTGCAAAACGGCTTATATATATATTTGGCTTTATTGTTTAAAGCCCAAGAAAGCTCTTACCCTTTCCAGACTGTGAAAGAATGTAATGAATACAAATTAGGAGAGGGTATGTGTGTGTGTGTGTGTTTGCTTGTCATCTGGTTCGGGATACATCCGTTACGTTTTCTTCGTATTCTTCTTTCTTTTTTCTTTGTTTCCTTCTTTCGTTGTATTAGGTTACGTTTTTTTCTTCCTCTTTTGCTTCGTCTTCTTCTTTCCCTTTTCTTTGTTTCCTTCTTTCGTTTTGTTTATTTTATTAGGTTACGTTTTCTTCTTCTTCTCCTTCTTTCCATTTGTTTTCTTCTTTCGTTGTGTTTTTTATTAAGTTACGCTTTCTTATTCCTCCTCTTTTTCTTTGTCTTCGTCTTCTTCCTCTTTCACTTTTCTCTGTTTTCTTCTTTCGTTGTATCTTTATTAAGTTCCTTTTTTTCTCTTTTCATTTTAATTCTTTACGATCAACATTGCGTATCCGATCTGATCATCTTGGGAATTTATGAATGAAGAAAGCACAAATAATTAAAGTCTTGTTTGCGTTGATACGATAATGATTTTATAATTTATGAATAGGAAATGGGTTAATTTTACGAAAAATGCATGGATTAGTAAATAAATTATAATGGCAACGGTTGATCGCCTTGATGGGGAAAATGGGATTGAGATGGAAGATTTGATTAGACGAATTTGCCAGGTATTGATTCGGGGCTTGTGTGTTTTATCGTTTCATACTCAATTTTGTGTGATTGTATTTTTTTCTTTATCAAGACCCTTGTTATTATCATCATTTGTCGACCATCAGTAATGCCATTATCGCTGTCATCGTTGTTGTTATTATTGCTGTTGCACTTACTGTTAGTGTTATTATTATCATCATCATTATCATTATCATCAACATTATTATTATTATTGTTGTTATAATAATAATAATAATAATAATTATTATTATTATTATTATTATTTGCGTTATTAAAAGGTATTCTGAGCATATTGATGAATCTCTTCTTCACTCTCTCTCTGTCACTCTCTATATCTCTGTCTGTCTATCCTCTTATCTACTTCTACCTGTCTATATGTTTATATACCTATCTTTTATCTTTATCTCACTCTGACTCTCCCCCTCCCTCCCTCTCCCTCTCTCTCTCTGTCTCTCTTTATATAATATATATATATACATACATATATATATATATATATATATATATATATATATATATATATATATATATATTAGAGAGAGAGAGAGTGAGAGAGGGAGAGAGAGAGAGAGAGAGAGAGAGAGAGAGAGAAAGAGAGAGAGAGAGAGTAAGTGAAAGATATATGTATATATATAATCTTTCACTTACTCTCACTCTCTTTCACTCCCTCTTTCTCCCTATCACTCCCTCTCTCTCGCTCTCTCTCTCACTCCCCCTTCTCTCTCAATCCCTCCCTTTTCCCTCTTTCTTCTCATCTCTGCTATTCACTCACTTTGTTCACTTTTGTCTCTCCCTTTCTCCCTCGCTCTCTCTCTCTCTCTCTCTCTCTCTCTCTCTCTCTCTCTCTCTCTCTCTCTCTCTCTCTCTCTCTCTCTCTCTCTCTCTCTCTCTCTCTCTCTCTCTCTCTTCTCTCTCTTCTCTCTCTCTCTCTCTTTCTCTTTCTCTTTCTCTCTCTCTTTCGTCTCTCTCTCTCTCTCTCTCTCTTTCTCTCTCTCTCTCTCTCTCTCTCTCTCTCTCTCTCTCTCTCTCTCTCTCTCTATCTCTTTCTCTCTCTCTTTCTCTCTCTCTCTCTCTCTCTCTCGTCAGGGAGTCGCGGAGGAAAAGCCGTCGGCGAGCAATTACTTCGAAGCACGATTTCCGAGTCGCAATCTCGCTATCTCGCCCCCCCCCCCCCCCCCCCGCGTGCTGGGGACCCGCCGGGTCTCTCCCTCTCTCGGCCTCCCGCACCCCTCGGGGGGGTTGGGGGGGAGGGGGAGGGGGGGTTAATCCGAAGCGTGACATTCCCTTTGGCGTTGAGGGAGTCCTGGGGGGGTTGGGTGGGGGAAGGGGGAGGGGAGTAAGGGGTTCTTTCCTTCGTCGGGATGGTAAAGGGGGCGGGGGGGGGGGGTTAAGTTGTGTATTTTTTTCCCTTCTGTGTCTTTTATTGGTCTCTATATCTTCGTTTCTCTTTATCTTTATCTTTACGGTCTATTTCAGTTTCATATTTCTTTTGCGATATTCTGGGTTTGCAACAGCTGTTTCATTTTGACTTTCTGTCCATTTTTTTTTCATTTATTCTTTTCAATATTTATGAATTATTATTTGTCTTATGTTTTGATGGGTTGTTTGTTTTTTGCCAACAGTCATTTCACTTTTCTTTATGTGTTTCCTTTTTTGTTTATTTGTTTATTCTATTTATTTATTCTGTTATGTATTTTGTTCAGTTTTAATTTGTTTTATTATTATTATTATTTTCTTCCCCTTTTTTCCTTAGTATGAAGTGCTTGTAATTTTACCTTTGTTGTTCTGTGATGTTCCTTATTTTATTTTTTAACCCATCCATTTTTTGTATATATCATAATGTTGTTTGATGCTTTATTATATATATTTTTTTCTGATGTTTGAGTCACATCTGTGTTTTTTATCCATTTTGTTGTTGTTGATGTTTGAGTCGCATCTGTGTTTTTTTATCCATTTTTTGTTGTTGTTTTTGTTCTGTCTTTTCTTATTTATTATTTTATTTTCAGTTATTAACCATTTTGTTGTTGTTTTTGTTCTGTGTTTTTTATTTAGTTTTTATTTTGTTCTGTCTTTTCTTATTTCTTATTATTTTATTTTCAGTTATTAACATGTTATTTTTCTTATGAGCAGTTCGAGCGTGCCTCTGACGTGTAGCGTGTCATAGCTTATAGAGATATTTGTCTTCATTATCTTGATAAGAAAAACAAACTTATGTATGTATTCTGTTATATATTTACGTATTATTGTTATTATTATTATTTATTATTATTATTATTTTTTTATTCATTTATTTTCTGCGTGCGAAGTTTGTTGTTATTTATTCGTTCAGTTGTGTGTGCTTGCTATAATTTGATATAATTTTCATTTCTTTTTTATTGTTTATGTATTCGTTTTATTATGTTGTTTGGTTGTTTTTCGTATCTTTTTTTATTCATATTCTTTTTTATTGTTTATACATTCGTTTTATTATCTTGTTTGGTTGTTTATCGTATCTTTTATTTTTGTTATTTTTTCTTATTCTTATTCTTATTTATTATCTCCTCTTTTGTTTTACCTAATTTTATTTTATCTTCTCTGCTATCTACTAAGATTTATCGAGTTTCCTGCGCCCGGGAGATGGAAGACGAGGGAAGCCGCAATTATAACTATATAATAAAAGTTACGTTTGTTCCGCTGCTAATTCTCGGCCGGGGGGGGGGGGGCACGCACGCTGCCTACAGATGTTAAAAGACGTTGAAATTACCCCGAGGTGTTAAAAGAGCTGTCTTGGGGGGTGGGGGGGGGTCGCGTTGGTGGGCGTGCGTTGAAGGCGGTTTGGGTTGAATGCACGTGCGATTGCAATACGTGCGGGAGGCGTGCGGGTTGGGTTGCCTCGCTTCCTCGCAACGTATGTAGATTCGGGATCAACGTGAGGAA
>NC_091550.1:50914123-50919123 GCF_042767895.1 Penaeus vannamei
TTTTTTTGTTCAGTGTCATTAAAAAAAACATTTGTACGTTGTTTTTCGATGTGGAAAAAAACGTCAGGTCTTGTCTATTTTATTACGTATAGTTTTTTGTCATTGTCGTTATTATTGTTATCATAAATAATATTAGTAGTAGGAATAGTATTAATATTATTACCGCAGTTTTGGTTATAGACATAATTATCATTATTATTATTGTTAGTGCTGTTGTGCTTATGATTATAATGATTATTTATATTTATTATCATTGTTGTTATTGATGTTATTATTATTATCATTTTTATTGTGATTATCAATATTATTATTATTATCATTATTATCATTATTATTATTACTATTATTATTATTATTATTATAATTGTCGTTGTTAATATTCTTGTCATTATTATTATCATTATTATTGATAAGTTTTATTTATTATCATTGCTATTGTCGTTGTGACTTCCGACTCGCCGGCCAGAGCAGGGAAGGCGCGTCCGCCTCGTCGGCAAAAGTGCAATCTCATCGACGGATTGAGATCAGTGCTAAAAGAGCTGATTAATGCTTTCTATTTAATTACTTAGCGTTAATAGGCGGGAGGAGGCCGGATAATTGAAGGTTGCTGGAAGTCTTGTTTCACGTGCCGGCGGCTGTTAAGGTTAATGGTGACGCGTATTTTGATTTACTCGAGGATGAGGCCGGCGTTTCAAGCGGGAGTAATTGGGGAGGCCATCTCGGTCCGGCACGGAGGAGGCGCTGAAAGGAAGGCGGCGGCGGGGGGGGGGGGGATAAAGGACCGGGAGTACGCGGTGAAAGGCGGCTGAATATTCATGCGCCAGGCGGAGCGAGGGAAGCGGAGTTAAAGTGTCGTCGGGATGATACAGGATCCAGCACTTTGCCCCTCCCTCCCTCCCTCCTCCACTCCCTCACCCTATTCCCCCATTCCCCTCTTCTTACTTGCCCCCTTTTTTTTTTTTCTTTTTTTTACTTCAAGTTGTGCCCACCCTCACCTGTTTTACAGTTACGGCAAGGTACATTGAATACGTATTCTCTTTACCTGGTCCTGCGAACCCTCCTGCAGAACCCCCTTTTCGTCTACCTCTCTTATTCTCCTCTTTTCTGCCCTTTCTCTCCCACCACCACCTCTTCCTCCTCTACATATTCCTCTTTTTTCACCACCCACACTTCGTCCATCTATGCCTCCTACTTCTACTACTCTCCTCCTCCTCTTCTTCATTTTTTTATTCTTCTTCATCTACTTCTTCTTCACCTACTCCATCTCTCGTCCTCCTCCCCCTCCTCTTCTTCCTCCTCTTCCTCTTCCTCTTCTCCCTCCTCTTCCTTTTCTTCCTCTTCCTCTTCCTCTTCTTCTTCTTCTCCTTCTCCTTCTCCTTCTCCTTCTCCTTCTCCTTCTCCTTCTCCTTCTCCTTCTCCCTCTCCTTCTCCTTCTCCACCTCCTTCTCCTTCTCCTTCTCCTTCTCCTTCTCCTTCTCCTTCTCCTTCTCCTTCTCCTCCTCCTCCTCCTCCTCCTCCTCCTCCTCCTCCTCCTCCTCCTCCTCCTCCTCCTCCTCCTCCATCGGCCGGTGGTCCTCCGAACTCCGAAGATCTTCCTTGAATTGCCTTGCTTGCAAATTACGGCCGAGAGTATTATGTTTTTATTGCCCGCTTCGGATATACAGCTGTCGTAAACTTATGTATTTTACGTCTTCGTAGGCAGCGTTTATGGGCCGCTTCCCTCGCGCGGCGGATGATGCATTGTCTTCTGCGGGCGGAGACAGCGGCTCGGGCTGTCTTCACGGGGGATCCAGAGGAGGAGCCCCATAGACTCCGGTGGAAAGTGGGGAATGGTTGAATTTTTTTGCTGTTGTTGTTGTTGTTGTTGTTGTGGAGAAGGAGTTTGTTGGATTCGTGTTAAAGGTGGGAAGGATGTATGGTCGTGAAGGGTGTCCGGTGTTGGCTTCACGGGGTCTGGCGGGGGGGGGGGGTCCCATATCCGTCGACGAAAAATAGATAAATGAATAAATGAAAATTCATGAAGCTAATAAACTTTAATATGAATGTCATGAGTGAAGATGGAATAACTGCATTTCGTGTTATTACCTCGGAGGTTTCATTGGAAAAAAAATGTTTGGAAATTGATAATGGTAATTTTGAACCGGAAAGAAAAGAAAAAAAATAATTCTCTATTATCCTCACGGGAGTTTTGCAGAAGGAGATCCCATATATTTCCTGAAAAAAAGGAATGGTTGCATAGATTAAAAAAAAAAACTAATCTAAACAGCAAAAAATAAATAAAAGGCTTCTTATGTGATACTCACGTGGGTTTGAGGGGAGAGAGAGATCTTCGACCAAAAAAGAAGAAATAAAAAAACAGACTAAAGATAATGATTGATATTGATAATGAAAAGCAGCAATCAGAATGTCAGAAAATGACAATGACGAAAAACATAACTGAGTAATGCGCTATTATGATGCCAACGGTAATGGGAAATTGATGGTGGATATCATGCAGGAGTGACACACACCGTCATGAAGTCATACCCGCCTCATGACACGTCAGACGAATGGGGCGGCTCAGGTGGGTTCATATCACAGGTGTTCGCGTCATATTCCCGACAGGTGTGTGTGTGTGTGTGTGTGTCTGTGTGTGTGTGTGTGTGGCTGTGTGTGTAGTGTTGTGTTGTATTACATGCGTCTCTCTTACTCTCCCTCTTCCTCTCTACCTTTCCCTCTCCCTCTTCCTCTCTCCCCTTCCCTCTCCCTCTTCCTCTCTCCCTTTCCCTCTCCCTCTTCCAACCCTCCCTCTCCTTCTTCCACCCTCCCTCTCCTTTCCCCCTCTCTCTCTCTCTTCCACCCTCTCCCTCTTCCTCCCTTTCTTCTTCCCCTCCTTCTTCCCCTCCTCCCGGCTTTGTTCACATTTCATCAAAATTCTCGCATTTCCTCGACAATTTCGCATATACAGACGTGGCCCTTTTTTGCACCTGCCTGTCGTGCCAACTTCTGTTCGCTGTATTTTTTCTCCGATCGCGCGTGAGTCATTTTGGTCGGAAATGACGGATTGGTGGCTATTGTTCTTGATAAGTGGGTGTGATAAAGAGTTGATAGAATTATCAATATGCGTAGAAGTGATATGAATTGATAGATGTGTTGATATGCGTGGAAGGGATATTGATTATATGGAGTCTTGAGTATAGTTATAGTTATTACTGTTGGGAATGGTGTACTAATGGTAGTAGGAATTAGCACTGCAACAGTGTTACTGTTTCAATTACCATCATTATTGTGTTTTCACCTTGTTTTCAGCTTTACTTACATCTTCATCAATTATATATAACAAGAACAAGAAATATAATTTTGATCATGGTATTAATGGTAATGATGATGATAATGATGGTAGTGATGATATTAGTAATATAATAATAATGATAATTAGAGAAAGTATAACGGCAATGATGATTATAATAAATATTATGATGATGATATAACAGTAATGATTGGTATCAAGTCCGTGCTTATTATGTTGTTTTCATTATTATTTTCCGGTATCGTCTAAGTAATTGTTAGATTTATGATCCGTGATGGCATCACTTCACTCTTAATCTTTCTTTATATGTGTAATTATTTTCTGTGAAGGGGATCTCTGTAATTATTGGTTACAAAGCGATGTAACTGATGTTAAATGCACTTATATAAAGGCATACGATTACAGAACTGTCGCGAGCTTAACTTTTAATTTGAAGTCACACTCGACCTCGAACACACACTCGAGGAGGCGAGACGAGGCGCCATGTTCTTCCTCTGTCTCGAAAACAGCTTGGAGGAACAGCTATTAGTCCATTAATGGCTTGTGTTCCCAAGGGTGAGGGGAGGTTATCACACTCTTGACCCCTCGGGCTGGTTGTGTGGTGGGCGGGGGGATGGAGAGGGAGAGGGGAGGGGTAGGAGTGGAGAGAGAACGGCGGGGGAGATGAGGGTAGGGAAGGGAGAGGAGCCGTGTAGAGGTGAAGGGTGAAGGGTTAAATAGGGGAAGGGATAAGGGCGGAGTTTATGATGGAGACGGGCTCTTCCTGGATTAATGGACGGTAATGGGTGTAGAGGGGGGAGGATTAGGGGGGCTGGCTGTGTGTCTTGTTTGCCGACACCGCTGCTGCTGGTGTCGCGAAGGTGGGGCTGGGGAGGGGGTGGGTGGTAGGGGGCAGAAGGAGGAGAAGGAGGAGATAGATAGATGGGGTTGGTTAGAGATGGAATGGAGTTGGAGGTGAGTATCTTTTAACTTGAGTTGAGATGTTATACTTTTTTTTTTTTTTTTTTTTTTTTGGGGGGGGGGTGAATGGGAGAAAGCGTTTTGTGATTGATCAATAGAACCGTAGGTTTCAGAACCACAGATTGACGGTTCCGCCTCTTTGTTCATTTTGGGAATTGAGTTCCCAGCCTCCCCCTCAACCCGAGCTTCTTTCAGCTCCCTCGAGATGTATCACAGAAAGGATTTTTATCACCAGCGGGTCAACTCGCGGCGCCCTCGCCAGAACCACCTCCCTCCCTCCCTCCCTCCCTCCCTCCCTCTCCCTCTGTTTCTCTCGTCTCCTCCCCTCTTCCCCTCCTCCCTTCCCTCACCCCGGCCCAGTTGTTCCCCCCCTCCTCTCCCTTCCCTCCCCTCTCCCAATCCCCTCAGCTCTTTTCCTCTCCCTCTCTCCTCTCCTCCTCCCCTCACCCCCTTTCCTCTCCCTCTTCCTCTCCCCTCTCCTCCTCCCCTTCCCCTTTTTCCTCTCCCTCTCTCCTCTCCTCCTCCCCTTCCCCCTTTCCTATCCCTCTCTCCTCTCCTCCTCCCCTTCCCTCTCTCCTCTCCCCCTCTCCTCCCCTCCCCCACTCCCCTCTCCTCCGCCAGGGCGCCCAGGGGACGTGTTCCTCTGCCACCTGCGAGTCGTCTCTCCCCGAGGGGTCGCCGGGGGTCGTCCGCTCGCAACAAAGTGAGACAAATTATCCGTCTCGAAACATCGTTCGCCGACTGAAGGTGC
>NC_091550.1:50924123-50926623 GCF_042767895.1 Penaeus vannamei
AGTATGGACTTAGATGTATTTACAACCACAATCTCTCTCTCTTTCTCACACACACACACACACACACACACACACACACACACACACACACACACACACACACACACACACACACACACACACACACACACACACACACACACACACACACACACACACACACACACACACACACACACACACACACACACTTAGTTTTATTGCGTCCCTTGTGTTGCAAACGTTCAAGGAGAGGAGGCGAGGCGCGAAGGGGCTAAATTCGCCGTAGCCGATCAGGTACGCCACACGAAGCACACATTAGATTAATTAGCGGCCGGCGGACCTCGTCGTCGGGACGCCTTAATTCCGCGCGTCGTCGGGTCGGGGCGTCGGCAGAGGCGAGCGCGGGCCGGCCAGGTGCGTCGTCGGTCGGGCGGGCCGTCGGGGCCAAGACGAATCACCGGGCAGCGTCGTCAGCATGCAGCCGAGGATTCAATTGTTGTGGTAATTTAACGATGTGATTATCTTATAACAAGCCTCGGCCTGACGTCGATCGTTGTGGCGATTTTGTTTCCTCATACCATCTGAGGCTTTATGCACGCGGCCGCAGCGGGGCGCCGGCCCTGGGACTTTTTAGAACTGCATAACAAGCGCTAATGGGTCATTAGTACTCACCCGAGCGCCGGCGAGGCTCCGTGACCGGGCTGGCGATGCGCGAGGAGCTTGACTTGACTTGCCCTCGGAGTCATGACCCTGCTCGCTGCGTCTCGCTGGGGCTGCACGCGGACGCCATGCAGAGCGGCGCCCGCCTGGGCTCGGGCGACGCGGGGCGGGCTTGCGAGCGGAGAGGAGCCTGCAGTACTGTTTGGGGAAGGCTTGGCTTGGCCGGCTTAGAGAGGCAGTCTGTTTGCATTGGCGGAGATGCATTGAATCATTATTATATTCAAATGAATCGTAATGGATCAGCTGAAGTATTACCGCGGTTATACTTGGAAAGCTACAAGGACAGGAAATCTCGAGAACGAGAGACCGGGACTCAAAAGCTCGAGCCCGAAGAGACGCCTCCCAAACGGAGCGGAATCAGCATTCGTTTCGAAAAGCGATTATTTCGCAGCACATTACGCCCTCCTTCATGACCCAGAACAAACGAGCTGCCACAAACTTTGATTTCCCCCGCCTGTTGCATATGTAAGGAGCCCCCTCGGAGGATTCCTCATTAGGGACGCGGCGACGGCGAAAGTAGCTGCTGGCGCTCTTGATGCCTTTTACATCGCGGGTTTCCGACAGAAGGACAGGAGGCCGAAGTGACGGAGATGAATGGCCGGGTCATTAGCATATATATTACATCCATTTGTGGGAATGTTTGATACGCTTCGATGAGAAAATGGCGGATTGTGCTCGGGCTTTTAAAGGGGAAAAAGTGAGTCGTTTTGGCCTCGGCGAAGGGGCGCGGGCGGGGGGGCTCCGCGGTCAGGGAGGCTCGAATATTGTCTCGTGTTGTTAGCGTGTTTGATCTTATCGTGGGAGCTCTAAAATTGATAATGAAATTAGAGGTGCATAAATCACTCGACTTAACAGGAAAATTAGTCGGTAAAAAAAAGTGTCCGCTTGGTTAAGAGGAGGTTTGAATGTTGCCCGTGGGAATAAGGGGGGGAAATGACTCTCTCTCTCTCTCTCTCTCTCTCTCTCTCTCTCTCTCTCTCTCTCTCTCTCTCTCTCTCTCTCTCTCTCTCTCTCTCTCTCTCTCTCTCTCTCTCTCTCTCTCTTTTATCTATCTATCTTTCTGTATGTGTGCATTAGTACATATATTTGAATTCTATACATACGCAAAATATTACACATGCGTTGACCAATTCCATTTCCTATCGTAGGAGGGAGCACGAGAGCGCAAGTGAGCCACACATTTCAGGCGACTGGCAGACAGCGGTGGTTCCAACAACCCTTCGCCAACATGCCTCATCTGCCGACGTTTAGCGTGGCTGTTTCGTTTGCCTTTTTATCGAGAGAGGGAGGGAGGGAGGGAGTAGGGATGGAGTAGGAGAAGAAAGAGCTGGAAGAGAGGAAGAAGGAGGGAGAAGGAAGGAAGAGGAGAAGAGGAGAAGATGATGAGGGAGAGGGAGAGGGAGAGGAGGAGAAGGAAGAAGAAGAAGAAGAAGAAGAAGAAGAAGAAGAAGAAGAAGAAGAAGAAGAAGAAGAGAGAGAGAGAGAGAGAGAGAGAGAAGAGAGAGAGAAGAGAAGAGAGAGAACGAAAGAGAGAGAGAGAGAGAAAGAACGAAAGAGAGAGAGAGAGAGAGAGAGAGACAGTAACGCAGCCTGGCACTCCGGATTGACACGCGATAGCTCCGCGGCCGCTGACAGCCTCGAAACGGTGGCTGACGCTGCGACGGTGCAGGTGCGGTGCTGCTGCTGCTGACGGTGGCGGGCGCGGTACTTGTGCAGACGCCAGGGATGCGTGGTTGGTTGCGGGTTGTTATTGCTTTTGGTTCGTTGTTATATTTAGGATTTTTTTTTTGTGCGTGTG
>NC_091550.1:50929123-50931623 GCF_042767895.1 Penaeus vannamei
GAAAAAGAAAAAGGAAGAAGAAAAAGAAAAAAGAAAAAGGAAGGAAGGAAAGGAAGGAAAGAAAGGAAGGAAAGGAAAGAGAGGAAGGAAAAGAAGGAAAGAAAGGAAAGGAGGAAAGAAAAGGAAGGAAAGGAAAAAAAAAGGGGAAAGAAGGAAAGAAGGAAAGGAAAGGAAAAGGAAAGGAAAGGAAAGGAAGGAAAGAAAGGAAAGGAAAGAAGGAAGGAAAAAAGGAAGGAAAAGAAAAGGGAAGAAAGGAGGAAAGAAAGGGAGGGAAAGGGGAAAAAAGGGAGGAAAAAAAAAGGGAAAAGGAGAAGGAAAGAAGGAAGGAGGAAAGGGGAAGAGAGGAAGGAGGGAGGAAAGGAGAAGGGAGGAAAAGGAAAGGAAGGAGGGAAGAGAAAAGGAAAAGGAAAGGAAAAAGGAAAGAAAGAAAAGGAAAGGAAGGAAAGGAAGGAAAGAAAGAAAGGAAAGAAAGAAAGGAAGGAAAGGAAAGAAGAAGGAAAGGAAAGGAAGAAAGAAAGGAAAAGGAAGGAGAGGAAGGAAGAAAGGAAGGAAAGGAAAGGAAAGAAGAAGAAGAGGAAAGAGAGAAAGGAAAGAAGGAAGGAAAGGAAAGAAGGAAGAAAGAAAAGAAGGAAGGAAAGGAAAGGAAGGAAGGAAGGAAAGAAAAGGAAAGGAAAGGAAAGGAAGGAAAGAAAGAAGGAAAAAGGAAAGGAAAGGAAGGAAAGGAAAGAAAGAGGAAGGAAGGAAGGAGAAAAGGAAGGAAAGAAGAAGGAAAGAAAGAAGGAGAGGAAGGAAAGGAAGGAAAGGAAAGGAAGGAAGGAAGGAAGGAAGATAGGAAGGAGGAAAGAAATAAAAGAAAAGGAAGGAGGAAGGAAGGAAAGAAAGAAAGAGAAGGAAAAGGAAAGGAAGGAAAGGAAAAGGAAAGGAAGGAAAGAAGAAAGGAAGGAAGAAAGGAAAGAAGAAAGAAAGAAAGGAAAGGAAGGAAGGAAAAGGAAGGAAGGAAAGGAAGGAAGAGGAAAGGAAAAAAGGAAAGGAAAGAAAGGAAAGGAAGAGGGAAGGAAAGGAAGGAAGGAAGGAAAGGAAGGAAAGGAGGAAAGGAGGAAAGGAAGGAAGGAAGGAAAAGGAAGGAAGGAGAAAGAGGAAGGAGGGAAAAGCGAAGAAAGAAGGAAGGAAGAAAGGAAAGAAAAGGAAGGAAGGAAAGAAGGAAGGAAGGAAAGGAAGAAAGAAAGAAAGGAAAGGAAGGAAGGAAAGGAAGGAAGGAAACAAGAAAAGAAAGGAAGGAAGGAAACAAGAAAAGAAAGGAAGGAAGGAAACAAGAAAAGAAAGGAAGGAAGGAAACAAGAAAAGAAAGGAAGGAAGGAAACAAGAAAAGAAAGGAAGGAAGGAAATAAGAAAAGGAAAGGAGAAAGAAGTAAAGAAAGGAAGGAAAGAAAGGAAAGGAAAGAAGGAAGGAAAGGAATAGGAGAAGAAAAGAAGTAGAGAAAGAAGGAAAGAAAAGGAAAGAAAGAAAGAAGGAAAGGAAAGAAAGAAATAGGGAAAAAGAAAGGAAAGGAAAGAAGAGGAAAGAAAAGGAAAGGAAGGAAGAAAAGAAAAGGAAAGGAAAGGAAAAGGAAGGAAGGAAAGAAAGAAAAGGAAAGAAAGGAAAGGAAAGAAACGAAGAAAGGAAAGAAAGGAAAGGAAGGAAAAAGGAAAGAAAGGAAAGAGAAGAAAGGAAAGGAAGGAGAAAGGAAAGAAAGAAAGGAAAAAGGAAAGGAAAAGGAAAGAAAGAAAAGGAAGGAAAGGAAAGGAAAGAAAGAAAGGAAAGGAAAGGAAAAGGAAGGGAAAAGGAAAGGAAGGAAAGGAAGGAAGAAAGAAAGGAAGGAAAAGGAAAGGAAAGGAAAGAAAGGAAGGAAAGGAAAGAAAAGGAAAAGGAAAAGGAAAGGAAGGAAAGGAAAGAAAGAAAAGGAAAGAAAGAAAGGAAAGGAAAGAGGAAAGGAGGAAGGGAAGGAAGAAAGGAAGAAAAAGGAAAAGAAGGAGGAAGGAAAGGAAGAAGAGGAGAAGAAGGAAGAAGGAAGAAAAGAAAAGAAGGAAGGAAGAAAGGAAAGAAAGGAAGGAAGAGAAGAAAGAAAGAAAGGAAGGAAGGAAAAGGAAGGAAAAAGGAAGGAAAGAAGAAAGAAAGGAAAGGAAAGAAGGAAAGAAGAAAAGGAAAGAAAGAAAAGGAAAAAGAAAAAAGGAAAGAAAAAGGAAAAAGAAAGAAAGAAAGAGAAGATAGAAAGAAGGAAAGACAGAAAAAGGAAGAAAAAGGAAAGAAAGAAGGAAAGAGGAAAGAAAGAAGGAAAGAAAAGAAGGAAAGGAAAGAAAGAAAGGAAGGAAGAAGGGAAGGAAAAAAGGAAAGGAAAGAAAAGAAAGGAAAGGAAGGAAGGAAAGAAAAGGAAGGAAAGAAAAAGGAAAGAAAGGAGGAGGAGAAAGAAAAAGAAGAAAGAAAGAAAGAAAAAGGAAAGGAAGGAAGAAAAGAAAAAGAAAG
>NC_091550.1:50939123-50941484 GCF_042767895.1 Penaeus vannamei
TTGATTATTTATTTTTGTGTCCTGTCCCTTTCGACGAGACATGAATACTAATGTCAGTTTTATGGCGCCACATCTCGGTATTACACAAATTACTACCGTTTTTTTTTTCCTTTTTTCTTTTTTCCTTTTTTTAAGGTCCAGGGAAAAGCTGCTAGAACCTACACAAATTACTACCGTTTTTTTTTTTTTCTTTTTTCCTTTTTTTAAGGTCCAGGGAAAAGCCGCTAGAACCATATATGTCTTTGAAGATCGAGGCTACACAGAACAACAAAAACGGAAGATAATAATAAAGTAAAACAGAATAATAAAAGGAAAAGAAAAGAAAGAAAAGAAGGGACAGTAGTTAAACCGTCCTCCGCTTCCGTCATCCACCGAGTTGATTTACGCATTCCTTGATGGGCGGAGCATGTTGATGATCCGCGGGCTGATGTTGCGTGTAGATTATAGCGCTGTTGATATAGTCGACGGCAGGGGGTCCGATGCGCGCCGAAGATACGGGGCTGGGGCATGGGGGGTGAGGTGGGGACAGGGGAGGGAGAAGTGGGGTGGGGAGATGGGTGTGCGGTGGATGGGGTGGGGAGGAGAGGGGAGGGGGAGGTGGGGGTGGGGGAGAAGGGGGAGGGGAGGGGAGGGGGAAGGGTGGTGGGGGTGGGTGGGGGAGGGGTGAGGGGAAATGGGTGAGTGGGTGGGGGAGGGAGGTGGAGTGGGGAGAGGGGGAGGTGGGTGTGCGGCGGGTGAGTGGGTGAGCGGGTGGGCGGCGACGGGGGGGGCTTCGAGAGGGTGGGGATGGGTGTGGTGTATATTTTTTGTTGTTTTTTGTGGATCTTATTATTTTTTTTTCTTTTACTATTCTTCTTCCTTTTTATCGGTATCTTCATCATCATCATCATCATCATCATCACCATCACGATCGTCATTATCATTATTATTCTACTCGTCTTAGACTTTTCTCATTTCCTTTTCTTTTCTTTTCTCTTTTTATCGGGGAAGACGCCAAGGGAAATGAGATTGTGTTTTTATTTTCGTTTTCATTTTTCCTTCTTTTTTTCGACTCGGATTTCAGTCTTCAATGTGTTTTTTTCCAGTCCCTTGTGTGGGTATTTTGTGGGTGGTCTTTCGTTCTCTTTTTAACCTTTTTTAACGTATAATTCGCATGAAATTTTTTCCGGTATTGCATTCTTTTTCGTCGATTGTCGTTATTTCGTATTTTTGGTAAAAAAAAAAAAAATACGAGAAGCATTAAGTGGTCGGGCTTTTGTAGGTATTTCTATTGCTTATTGTCATTTTTCAAAGCGGTTTTCGTCAGGCTGTGTGTGCGGGTTTACGATGTGTATTAAATAGTTTAATGATGATTAAAGAGGTCAGACATTGCCACGTTGCAATTGCAGGCGCAATACACATGGGTCTTCCTTCGTGGTATTTTCTAATCATGATTATATAATTTGCAGGTTTAATTACTTCCTTGGTGCGAGGGAAGGGAAACCAGTCCTTGTTGTCGGAGGGAAATAAGGGTGAATTTAGCGTGTGAGGGAGAGTCAGAAGCGCGTTGCACATGCCTTGATCGGCCGCAACACCCCGGGGGTCCGCGCTCCCCCTCCCCCTCCCGGTGGCGTCTCTATTGTTCCTGCCAAACTGCCGCGAATTACCCCCCCCCCTCCTCCCCCGGCGCCAGGGGATGGTAATCGGTGTCGTAGACCGAATTAATTTGGTGTTTACGTGTTGTTAGCGGTCGTGGGAAATTTTGTTTTATTGGCGCGCTGGCCTTTTTTCTTTTACTTTGTATCTCTCTCTCCCTCTCCCTTTTTTTTCTTTGCAATGTGAACATGTTGCAAGAGCCCCTGCTGAGGGAGGATCGGTGCGGATACGTGAGATGTAATCACCTGATTATGGGTCGTATCTGTCTCCTAACGACCGCCATTTTCAATCATTATCCGAATAACTGCCGGAGATTTTTTTTTTTCCTTTTGCGGTACGAAAGATTTTTTTTTTATTTGCTTTTCCCCTTTATTTATTTATTTAGTCGCTATTTTTTCACTTCGTCGGCAGCTGAAAATGGCCATAAACGCCGTGAACTCTGAGTCGAGCGCCGCTTCGAAAGCCGACGATGGCTGCCGGCGCCGCGTTCGAATCCTCACAAATATGCGGACGCCATAGTTCGTGTGTGTTCGCGTCTTGTAAAGGAAATTGCTTGTCGCGGAGGGGGGGAGAGGGAGGGAGATGGTGGGGGGGATAGAGAGAGGGAGGGGATAGAGAGAGAGAGGGGGAGAGAGAGAGAGAGGAGGGAGGGAGGGAGGGAGGGAGGGAGAAAGAGAGAGAGAGGAGAAAGAGAGAGAGGGAGAAAGAGAGAGAGGGAGAGGGAGA
>NC_091550.1:50941984-50949484 GCF_042767895.1 Penaeus vannamei
TTCCCCTTTCAATTTCATGTCTCCCGCTCATTATTTCCCCATCATGTCCCCTCACCGACTTCACCCACCTTCCATTCTCTCATTCTCTTAATTCCCACTTACCTCTTCCACTTTGTGTCCCTCCGTCACTTTATATCCCTTTCGCCCTTTCTCCTTTCCTCTTATTTAATCAACTCCCTATTCCTCCTCTCCTTCCATGTCCTCCTAACCCTCCTATCCTCTCGTTATTTTAAATACTCCTCCCTTTCCCCAAAATCTTCCACCTCGCAATTCTCCTTTCTCATTCCTACTCATTTAATTCCCCCCATTCCCCCTTTATTTTCTGTGCCCCCTCCTCCTTTCTCTCCACTCTCCACTCCTTTCACTCCACCTCACCCCCCACCCCCACCCCCACTCCCGCCTCCCAAGCAGCGCCCTCTGTTAGCACTTAAGAGGCGGAGTGGTTCGCGTGTGTCACCCTGAGAGTTCGAATCCCAGCTAACAGATTAGATCAGTCAGGCTCGGAGTGATTCGCTTCATTACTGGGTTTAGGAGAGCCGTAAATACCCCCAGGGCAGGCGGGGCACGGCTCCTTGGTGCCAGCGCTTCCTCTCCTCCCTCTCTACTCCCCCTCCCTCCACCCCACCCTCCCTCCACCACTCCCTCCTCCCTCCACCTCTAAGTTCTCTCTCATGGGTCTTCTCCTCCTCTTCCTCTTCCGTGTGTGTGTTTTTTTTTTTTAAATCGTCTTTTTTCTTCCTCTTTATTACCCTTCTTCACATTCCCTACCACCCATTCATCTTCTTACTCCTTCTTCTTCTTTTTCTTCTTCTTCTTTTTCTCCTCCTCCTCCTCTTCCTCCTCTTCCTCCTCCTCCTCTTCCTCCCTCTTCCTCTACTTCCTCTTTCTCCTCTTCATCATCCTACTTTCTCAGTGTCACATAGAAATCACTTTCTCTTCTTCTCCCCTGCCTCCCTTTTTTCTCTCTCTTCTACCTCTCTTTCCTTTTTCCTCCTTCTTTCCCCCTCATTCTCCATTTCCCTTCTCTTCATTCCCATTCTTTCTACCATCTGTGTCATTTCCTCTTCGAATAAACACTCCTAACTTATAATATGCCTGTTTTTCCACCTGCATTTGTATTTATTCATGTTTGTCCTCCACCCATTCCTCTTCTTCGCAGCTTCTACGCCCATAAGCCTTCGCCGTTCCTGTCGTGTCACGCCCACCTCTCCGTTTTTTTTCCTTTTATCATACTTTGTTTTTTTCTTTTTATTCGCCTTGCCACGAATTTCCGCAGAACGAAATCCACAACAGATACTATTCGTTTCTTCTCGCGGGATGCGGGTGGTTCTGCCTCATTTCTTAATATTTTCTTTCTCATCTCTCCTCCACCAGTTCTTTTTCTCTCTTTTTTATCCTTTCATCCTTTCGCCATCTTTTCTTTTTTCTTCTTCTCTTCTCCCCTCGCATCATTCTCCCACTTCTTTCCCTCTCCGTTCCTTTCTTCTTATCTGTTCCTTGTCCCTCTTCCCTCTCCTCCTCTTCCTGTCTATCTCTTCCCCTCATTTTCCTTCTCCTCCTCTTCCTCTTTCCTCTTCCCTCCTATCTAACCCTCTCTCTTCCTCCCTACCTCCCCTCCCTATCTCCTCTCCATCCCCATCCCCTCCCTTCCCCTCCTCCTCCTTCTACCCCTCCTCCACCCCCTCCCCCACCCGACTCGAGCAGGAAACAGTGCCATCCGTCAGCATTTATCGGGGCATCAGTGCCATCCGATAGCATCTGTCGCCGTCAACACAGCCTCGGAGACTCACTGAAGGTGGCATTATTCGGGGAATTAAGATTGTTGATTAACCTGAGCACTTTACGGCCGTCTTGTTTTAGAATGTTAGATAACTTTGAGCTCGGGAAGGTCTTCATTCATTCGTTATCAGGGACCGCTTGTCGAGAGGCAGGGGAAGGTCGTCCGGGGGAGGGGGAGGGGGGTGTGGGGTTGATGGGGGGGAAGGGGAAGGGAGGGGGGGGTCAAGAGGAGGGCTTGTGGGTTTCGTGTGTGTTTATGTATTGTTCAGATTTGCGTGTGTTTGATTTTATGATAGTTAAGAATGTATGTGGATTGTTTAAGTGTGTGTTTGAGTGTGACTTATTCTGACATGATATTAGTTTTATTGTGTGTGACTGTCTGTATATTTTGAGTTATTGACAAAAGCATAGCTTGAAACAAGCACTACTCAGCAGTAAACAATTTTCATACCGCCATAAGAACAGAGGAGAGGACAAGATAAAACACGAGAGTATAAAAGAAAAGAAGAGGAGGGGGGCGAGCCAGAAGGGGGGAGGGGGAGGGAAGAGAGATCCCCTTCTGTTGTGGTTGAACGGACCGGAAGTGTGTGAAGTACAGCAGAAGTTTCCCTAATGTTCCGTTTATGTCACGCCAGCCCACCCAAGTGTCACGACACCCCTTCCCGTGAGTCGCAGAGACACATTCCTCGAGTCCCGCTGAGTCAGGAATCCCCTCTCCCCTTACCACTCCTCCCTCCCCCCCTGTGCCTGTATCGGCCGTCCGATGGGCCTCAGGTAGCGGCGGCGGGCGGGGTGGGCGTGGGGGGGGGGGGGAAGAGCCTCCGCCCGCCCAGGTGCCTGAAGCCGCAGCGATCTTGGCAACTTTTTTACGGGTCGCAAATGAGGCTTTGAAAGGCCCCTTGTGCTCGGGCAGAGCCTCTCGCGCGGGCTTATCCTCCGCCCATCTGCGAGGGGAAGGAACAGCGGCGGCCGTGTGTATGCGCAGCGATAAAGCCAGTGTTTAGTGGGCGTGGTGTTGAGAGAGAATGTAGCACTGTTCGGGCAATTAGTGGCTTAACCAGCGTGTCTGGGTTATGGCACCGCCACGTTCTCCGGCTGCCAGTGCCAACCTCCCCCCTCTCTTCCCCTCCGCCCTCCCTCACACCCCTCCCCCTCCTCCTGTCACTGCTTTTTACTCTGCCTTCCTCATTTCCCCTTCCTCGTTTCTTCCCTCACTCTCTGATTTCATCCATTTTTGAAATCCCCGATTATTCCCATTATCCCGTTCCCTGTTTCTCCGCCCGTCATCAGCCGTCTCTCGGCTTACCTTTTCTCCCCTTCGCCCTCCGCTCTTTCCTTTCTCAATCATCATCACGCACTTGGACCTTCCCCTTTCCCTCCATTTCCGTAATCGCCGCCGCCTTGTCATTTTTCACTTTTCCTCGTCCCTCTCCTTCGCCGGCCCTTCATTGATTAATTTCCTTTGTAGTTTTTTTTTTTCTCTCTCTCTTTCTTTCTTCCGTTTTGCATGATTTATCGCCCCCCTTCTCTTCCCCGTCTCGCGTTTTCCCACGATTCTTCTCGTTCTCCGCCCCCCGCGCCCTTCGCATCCCAAGGTCAGGCGGTTATTGTATCTCCTCTTCTTTCGGTCTTCGGGATTTTTCTTCTTTCTCTCTTTCTTTCTTTCTTTGTCGAGTTGTTTTGACTTGGTGTTTTTTTGTTGTTGTTGTTTATAGGGGGCGTTCTTCCTCTTTTTCTTTGTATCTTTGAGTCGTAATTTTTCTTTGATCTGTTGAAGGGTAAGGTGAAAGATAATGGGGAAGGGGAAGAAGATAAAAAGAAGAACGATAGAGAAAGAGAAAAAAATAAGAAAAAGGGAGAGTAAAGAGTGGGGAAGACAAGATACGAAAAAGATAAATAGAGAATAAGAAAGTAGCAAGGCAAAAAAAACAACGTTTTCTTACCACTTAGCCAGCCCTTCCACGCGCCGAGACAGTCCGTGCGCCCGGGAGACAAATAGACAACCGATAAAAAATCAACAGCAGAAACAAGTCGACGCGAGCTTTTACATTCTGTCCGAGTGTCGCCCAGTACCCGCGCGTGGGGCTGGGCTGGATAAATCACAATTAGCCACAACCACCCACAGCCGCCGCAAAAACAGAGGGAGGGGCAGCCGCCTTTTCCATCTTTCTCTCTCTCTCTCCCTCCCTCTCCCTCCCTCCTTCCCCGTCTCCACATTCCCCTGTCTACCCGCCCGCCTATCTGTCTTCGTGCTGTGCGTGGGTTTTTTTATTTTCTTTATCTTTTATATTGGTTGTTTTATTCTCTCCCTTTCCTTCGTGGGGTTTGTTGTCTCGTGGCTGTAGTTTTAGCGGAGTTATTTGTCGTTGAATCAGTCTCGAAATTGTTTATTGGTTTGTGGTTCTTCTCACATTTCTTAAGTCTTCTGTTTTTTTTTCTTTTCATTTTCTTTTTCTTTTTTTATATTTTTACTTCTATTTCTTCTTCATCTTCTCCCTCTGCTTCTCATTTTTATTCTTCTCCTTCTCCTCTTCTTCCTCCTCTATCTTCTTCTTCTTCTTCTTTTTCATTCTTCTTCCCCTCCTCTTCGCCTTCCCATCCTCCTCCTCTTCTTCATTTATTTATTTTCTTCCATGGCATGCATTCACGCTGTGTAAGATAAGTATGAATTCACACGGTGTACACGTCTAAGGTACACGGAAATGAGCGTGCTTTACATCCGTTTTTTATTTTGTTTTTCTTTTTTCTTTTTTTTTACGAGAGAAATCTTTTTAAAACCAACACCAAGACTTTGGGAAAAAATGCGTTAAAAGCCTTTCCCCTCTTCCCGCGATCCTCTTACAGCAAAAAGTGAAGGTAATGACCCAAGCTGCCAGGTACAAGTTTGAAGATCCTCCCCTTTCCTCTCCCCCCCTACCCCCTCCCCTCTCCTCCTCTTCCCCTTCCTCCCCCTCTTCCCCTTCTCCCCTCCCCCCCACCTTCTTCCTTCCTCCACCCCCACCCCAGTACCCAACCCAACCCCCCCACCCAAGCCCTGGTGCCGCTCGTGCCTGCAGGGAAATTGCCGTGAAATGCTGTAGTGCCAAGTGCCTGTGGTGGGACGCGGCGGCGGTTGCGAGCGGTGGCACCGGGCGGGCATAGAGGGGGAGGAGGGGAGGGGGGGGGAAGGTCCCGTCGGTAGAGGTCGTGACGCGATAGTGTCAGCGGAGCGGTGACGGAGGGAGAATAGTGACGACGGATTGGTTGAATAATAATGATGGTGGTTTTCATGATGAATTAATGATAGTGGCTGCTGTCTCGAAGGGATGATGGTGATGGTGGTGCATTGATGATTTAGGCAAAGGCGGATGATGGCTCCTAAGTAGCCGTGGTGGTGATGGTTTAATGACAGCATGTTTATTTATGAGCTGGTCGTGATGAGAGGTTGATGGGCTGATGATGGGGGTCGAAGGCGCGAGGTGCTTCGGCCGGAGGGGTCGGCGGCGGCTCGGCGATGGGGCCGCGTCGGAGGGTTCGGGGAAGGGTTGTTAGGGCGGTAACGAGGCGATTAGGCTGTTAGGCAGCGGTTGTTGCCTTGTTAGATCGGTTGTTATTCTATTATGCGGGTTGTTGGGTTGTGCGAGTGGTGTTGCTGAGGCTGTTTAATCGGCTGTTTGTCTGCTACAAGGTGGTTGCGTTAAGTATGTGTTTGAAGGCGTCTAGTTCCTGGCATCGGTACATTTAAAAGGCACCAGCGAGCGGGATGGCAGCGATTCGCGCACCACCACTTGGAGAATAACCCCAATACCCACTTCCACCCCGCTCTTCCTTCCTCATTCACCCCCTCCCCCATCCTGCTCGACTCCATCCCATCTTCCTGCCCCGCAACTCAACCCTCTCCTCCTCCTCCTCCTCCTCCTCCTCCTCCTCCTCCTCCTCCTCCTCCTCCTCCTCCTCCTCCTCCTCCTCCTCCTCCTCCTCCTCCTCGACCCCGTCCCCCGACAGTGAAACGTGACGCCGCGTGTCACCGCCCGCGTCGTCGTCGTCTTAAGGATAATTAATGAGCTTTCAGGAGGACATAATTATGGCATCTCGAGACAAGGCGAAGGAGGAGCCGTCAGAGGGCGCCGCGATCAAAGGAGGGCGAGCCAGCACGCGAGGGCTCGAGGGCGGCTGACGGAGGGCGCGACTCGGCGGCGGGAGGGGAGGCGTGCGGGCGCGCGGGCGACGCCGTGAGCGATTCGCTTGTGGGGGCCCTGATTGGCTTTGTTTACATGGGCGTGTGTTTATTTTTCTAACTAATCGAATTTATATGATCGCTATTACAATGGTGTTGATGTAGATTAATTAGATTAGAATATACGGATAAAACAGACTCATTTATATATGCACAACACACATGTGTATAAATATAAATATATATATATATATATATTATATATATTTATGTATGTACACACACACGCACACACACACACACACACACACACACACACACACACACACACACACACACACACACACACACACACACACACACACACACACACACACACACACTATATGTATAGATGCACGCATGCATGAAGTGTGGATTTATTATATTGTTGCAAAACTAACCCGCGTTTCTTTTTCTCCTCCAGGTAAGGCTCGCTGTTCGCGTCAGGCCGGCGCTGTGGACGAGTTGGTATGTACCTTTATTTCTCCTTCGTAAGACTCATCTCCGACCATTGCGTTGCTGGGAGCTTACGTTCGGTGTTTCATTTTGTTTTCCCCTTTCGTCCAGATGTTTTCGTATCTTGTATAACCGGATAGCTATATTTGATATACTGTCTCCTAATTTGCAGTTGCATATAAGTGGCTCAAATAGATTTTAAATTGGCGTCAAGGAATTAATTATTGTCATATTATTTTACAGTGTCAGTCTAAGTTACACTTTTAGAAATATTGCCCTCGTATGTTAAGAGGTAGGAGGGGGGGGGGGAGCTGCACCAGGCTTTGTCATATGACACTCGGAAATGCTACTTTTTGTGGCCAATCTTGTTTTTTTTATTTCAACGTAAGAATTAGTGTCGTTTGTAATATAATCTTCAAAGTCAGTGCGCCGTTCATTACCTTTGAAACATTTGAAGGTCTTGTCGATTATTTAGAGATGAATGAACGTGCTTATTTATTTTTTCGAATTAATGTACTTTATAAAACACGCTTAATGTTAAAACGGAGGACGTGAATACAAAGGAAACTGTAAGGAAAGGGTTAAAAGGAGGAAACAGTAGATGGGTGATGAAAGAGACACAAGGAGGCTAGATTAACTCGGGGAAAACGACAAGGCGGGAATGGAGATGGAAGAGGAGCAGGTCTTACGAAAACCTGATAAAAGAGAGATGAGAGGAAACAGTCGAGAGTTGGTAAGGGGAAGAAGGGGAGGCGAGTGGGATGGGGGGGGGGAGGGGGTGTTACGTCATTCGCTCGAAGATTGAGAAGGGGAGGAAAAGGTGAAGAAAGGAAACGGTATTAAGGGAGTAAGGGAAGGAGGGGTGGGGGTGAGGGAAGGGGGGGGGGTTGTTGGGGGGTTACGTCACCCACTCGGGGATAGTCCGGTCGACGCCAATTTATGCCCGGGCGCAAAAAGGGGGGGGGGGGCATCCGCAACCCCCCCCCCCCCCGCGGATAAAGCCTGTAATAATGCTAATAAATGGGACTCTCGCTTACTCCTCGCTCGCGGCTTTCAACGCTAAAACC
>NC_091550.1:50966984-50981984 GCF_042767895.1 Penaeus vannamei
GCGTCTGGGGTGAATGGCGAGGGAGGGAGGCGCGGCGGCTGACGGATGGCTGCTTGGCCTCGTTTTCGGGAAGCGGCCCGGGAGGAGGAGCCCTCAACAGCTTCGAAGCCCAGGTCGAGATTTATTCCCCGTTTGGGAGGGATTACTCGAAAGGATACGGCCATCCGTCTTCCCTGCTCCTCTGGCTTCGGGGCGTGGCGGCTTGGGAGTTACTGGGAAAGTCGGCTTATGAAATGGGCATCGTCGGCGGCCGTCGTGGGTATTGGATGCCCCGGTCAGAGATCTATTCGGCGTTGGAGTGATCGCTATTTGCATTGTGAGTGTATCTGTCAGCGTTGTAGTGTTGAAATCTCGCGTCGTGGGCAAATACGACGGATCCTGCTCGTTCCTTTTTTATCTTTTGTTGTTGCTATTCATGTGTTTGTTATTGATGTCAGTCCCTCGTCCGATGAATTACTTTAGGGTGTTTAAAGAGAGTTAGGATGTAGGAAGGTACGAATGAGAAAGAATATCTTCCCAGTACAAGAGATGTGAAGATATTCATTCTCATTCATACCTTTCTACATTTTTTTCAAGATGAATACGAATCAGAGTTAGGATGTTCAAACCAAGGGGTATACTGGGAAGGAAAGGGAGTTAGATAATTATTGAAAGAACGACCCGAACATCGGCTTTGTGATGTCCAGTTTTGAAAGCAAGATGTTCGTGATTGTCCGGGTCGATGAGGGGACGACGAGGAGGGGCGAGGATAATCATTCGCGGGCTGAAACAACAAATAAAATGGGTGGATTGGGATGTCATTAACTGGCGGGGGTAATTATCGAACTTTATGGGATTCGGCGGGAAAAAGGACAGAGAAATAAAGGGAGTATCGTGCATATTTGCATGTCATGGAGTTCGACTCTGGTGATTTGTTCGGGATGGGAAAGGGGAATAGCGAAGGGGGAAAAAAGAGGAAAGGGGGAAGGGGAGGGAGGAAAGAAGAGGGGAAAATGGCAAAAATGGATGAAGAGGGGAAAATGTGCGGAAGAGGGGAAAGGAAACAGCGAAAGGGTATGAGGAGGAGGGCATGGCGAGAAAAAGAGTAGTAATGGGAGAAGAGAGGAAGTGAGAACGGAAGGGATAAGAGGGAGGAAGGGAGGAAGAGGACACAGCTTGGCAAAGGGAGGCGAAGAAGCAAATTAATATACCGTAATAGGGAAGGAGAGGAAATGAACTAGAAAGAGGACATGACATGGCAGAGGAAGGGGAGGACGTGAACGAGGTGGAGGACATGGCATGGCAGGGGAAGAGGAGGAAGTGAACTAGAAAGAGGACATGGCATGGCAGGGGAAGAGGAGGAAGTGAAATAGAAAGAGAACATAGTATGGCAGGGGAAGGGGAGGAAGTGAACTAGAAAGAGGACATGGCATGGCAGGGGAAGAGGAGGAAGTGAAATAGAAAGAGAACATAGTATGGCAGGGGAAGGGGAGGAAGTGAACTAGAAAGAGGACGTAGCATGGCAGGGGAAGGGGAGGAAGTGAACTAGAAAGAGGACATGGCATGGCAGGGGAAGAGGAGGAAGTGAACTAGAAAGAGAACATAATATGCCAGGGGAAGGGGAGGAAGTGAAATAGAAAGAGAACATAATATGGCAGGGGAAGGGGAGGACGTGAACTAGAAAGAGGACGTAGCATGGCAGGGGAAGAGGAGGAAGTGAACTAGAAAGAGAACATAATATGGCAGGAGAAGGGGAGGAAGTGAACTAGAAAGAGAACATAATATGGCAGGGGAAGGGGAGGAAGTGAAATAGAAAGAGAACATAATATGGCAGGAGAAGAGGAGGAAGTGACCGAGAAAGAGGACATAACATGGCAGGGGAAGAGGAGGAAGTGAAATAGAAAGAGGACATAATATGGCAAGGGAAGGGAAGGAAGTGAACTAGAAAGAGAACATAATATGGCAGGGGAAGGGGAGGAAGTGAACCAGAAAGAGGACGTAGCATGGCAGGGGAAGGGGAGGAAGTGGCCGAGGAAGCGGGCCTGGGCCACGGCGAGCGAGCGAGGGACGGGCGCGGCGTGGGGCGGGGGGGCGGGGGGGTCAGTCCAGGACAGGCAAGGGACGCGAGGCCACACTTCTCTCGCCGTCACTTCACCCTCCACTTATCCACTTACTCGGCCGCCCTCAAGTGGTATCGGCGGGTCGTTGTGGGTGGGGTAATTGGCGGTGGTTGGCCCAAGTGGTCGTTACGCCAATGGGTACTTTATGGGACCGACGAAGCTAATTTATGCGCGACTCGCAGAATTACCGGGATGGAAATGGGTCGTTAGCGAAGTTTTAATGTGTAATAATTTTTATATGGGGGGAAGGGATGAAAAGTCGCAGATGTGATTTATTATATAGATATTTTTGGGGTATTTTTCTTTTTTTTTATAAAGAATACACTTCCGCGTTCTCCCTCCCATTCCCCTCCCCCTTCTCTCTCTGCCCCCTACCCCCTATCCTATGATGTTGACCCATTATTCTGGTTTGTTTATGAAGCTTTGACGGAGGATTGAAAAAGGTAATTTATTCCCAGGGCGATGCAGGCGAACGGATTTTCGCGGAAGGGAAATGCAGCGGTTGGTATTTTTTTATCATTTGCGGCGTAACGGTCGGCCAGAGGGTTTTCGGGCTGTGCTTTCGGTTTGGTGTGCTTGGCGATCAGTGATATGGCGCAGATACACGCACAAACGCGCATAAGCACGCACATGTACACAGGATCTCACTTACTCACTAACTCAATAATTCATACAAACAGTACACACACACACACACACACGCACGCACGCACGCACGCACGCACGCACGCACGCACGCACGCACACACACACACACACACACAAACACACACACACACACAAACACACAAACACGCACACACACATAAAAACACATACAAAATGTACACAGATAAAAACACATACAAACACACGCACTAAACACACGTACACATAGTAGACACACTATACACACAAACACACACACACACACAAACACGCACACACACAAACAAACACACACACACACACACACACACACACACACACAAACACACGCACTAAACACACGTACAAACAGTAGACACAGTATACACACAAACACACGTACAAACAGTAGACACAGTATACACACAAACACACGTACAAACAGTAGACACAGTATACACACAAACACACACACACACACACACACGCACACACACACACACACACACACACACACACACACACACACATACATACATACACACACACACACACAAACACACACAAACACATACAAACACACGTACACACACATACACACAGTATACACACACACGTACACACAGCATACACACAAACACACACACACAAACCGTGCATTATCATGGAGATATTTGCATGAGCACATTTTCATGAAACATTTTACGATTTTCCACATGTTGCGGCGCGAGAGACCGACACAAGACGGATGTTAACGCTGATTTGTCGCGGTGATTTCTTGCGAGTGTTTTTGTTCTGTTTTTGTTTGTATTCTTTGCTTATTTTCAGTTTATTTGGGCGTCAAGTGCGAATAATTATGTAATGGGTTGAGCTGTTATGAATGTTTGAGTTGAGTAAAGTCTTTGTGTTTGTTTGTTTTTAATGAGGAAGGATTTAATAGAGCTTTCGATGTAGTCTTAAATGGGTTTCTGAGAGATTTATGAAACGAATTGTATTTTATTCAGCTTCTGAAGATGTAATATTCATTTTTGTTTTAGAGAGAGACAGATTTGGTAATGGGTTAATTGTCATTTATTCATGTGTATTCGGTCGTGATAGTAATCGCGTTTCCACTTATTTTGTTGTTTGGATTACTAACTTGACTTCCGCCGTCGTAATGCGATCGGAAACAGACAGACGCCAACAACCCCGCGAACATTAAGACGTCTCCCCATCGGAAACTTTATTGAACGTTGCAACTCCCAAGATGTAATTGTGGCAATTTCCGCTGATATAACAACGCAAGCACACTGATTTAACATTTGTAACATTTTAGCGTCACGGTCCCCCTCCGTGGATCGAGAGAAAAATGCTAAAAATACCGACTTCTGGATCGTTACCATCAGCGCGTCGCCGCGATCGCCCGGGATTTGTCTCTCTGCGGCCGTGAGGAGCGTCGCCGCCCCGGATCCCCGCCGCAAAATTATCAATGAGCCGTCATTTGGCGTCCTGGATCGGCCCCGGCCCTTCGTCACTGTCTCCGGAGCGCTAGGGATGTCGTCACACTGGAGCGAGACGCCGGGGATATCGCCTGATTACGGTGCTTAGCGCTTTCGGCTTCGCGGGGTTCTGTTGAGCAAGACAGCTGATTTTTTTTGTTTTGTTTTGTTTGTTTTTTTGTTTTACGGCAGCAGACACCGCCACGCGAAATACAAGTACGCTGTGAGACCACTCTAATAACAGTGATTGTGCAGAGACGTATGGTATAACATTACACAGCGTTGTCGTTATATCTCAAAATAACGTTATGGCATTACGATTTAATATCAAAAACATATCCAATGGAGCCTCGATGACGGGCCGAGCATCAGACAATAGCAGTATCGCTGTATCTGCAACGATATAATACACACTAATCCCACGTAACTTTCCTAATCGTAGTGTATTTATGTATTTAAGAACGTGTCTTGAAGGAAGTATCTTTGATTCTCATGCTTGTAATTGCAGTGTACATGACGAGGCGAATTGACAGCATTTGAAGACTTACGGAATAATTGGTTTACTCGCCAATGCGCGTTCGATGGCGGAGTGTGAGGAAAGTGCCACGTGTCAATTGTATCCCGATGTACGTGTGAAAAATTAAAAGGTTTTGGGGTATTTTGTTATTGCACTTTCTTTGAGATTTAAGAAATGAGTGATGATTGACTGGTAGTTTGTATTTGTTCTCTGTTTAATACGTTGTTGGATAATTTTGTTGGCGTTATGATAATTATATTTTGTATTAGGATATATGATATGTTATGATAATTTGTTAACGTTATGATAAGGATTTCGAATATTTTCATTTTGTTTTGATGTCGCTGGATAGTAATGAAAGTATTTGATAAAGTAGCAATATTAGGATGGCGATAGTGGTGGTAGCAGAAGCATATATTATTTAAAATCACTTCAGTGTTAAGTATGATAATAGTAATAAGTTGATGATAACGCTGATAAAGATCATTATGATTATGATTATGGTGATAATATTGACAATGAGGATAATGATAAAAGTAGTCATAATTATAGTAATGATAGTAAATCAATGGTAAAAATGATCGTAATGATAATAATTACGATGTTGATAAAAACGATATTCTTGATAATGATAATAATAATAATTATGATAATGATGATAGTAATAATAATGAATATTATAATAATAGTAATGATAATAATGATAATAAAAATGATGTTAAGAACGATAATAATGATAATAATTAATGCATTTATATTCATTTGATAATGACTATGATTGTGATGATAATTATGATGATGATGTGATGAAAATCGTGATTATGATCGTGATTACAATTATAATGAAAATAACAATAAAAAACACAACAAAATATATTTACTAAAGGAATGATATTAACTTCCATGATTATCAAAATGAGACTTATGATAGCAGTCTATTGAAAATATCCGTTTAAAAGAACTAAAAATAATTGCAGTTGATACGAAGAAGAAGAATATTAACTAAGAATCGTGTTCATGACCAAGTGGGAGTTTGGTTTATGAAAATGTAAAATGAAAAATTATGAAAGCGCAAATACTTTCATTAGTAGAAAAATAAGCTAAAGAAAATATATAGCGGAGCAAAGTACCAGTTAATGTTATTGGCAATAATGATAAAGATAATTTACCGTAATGATGATGATAATGACGTTGATAAGGATATTGTAAATCATACTGAATTGGACAGTAACGATACATGAGAATCTAAACGAATTTGAGGCAGAAGTTAGTAATACCTTTTTAAATTTAATACGCAGTGATAAGAATATTATGAATGCATTAATCGATATAAATCAGATAGCTCAGGAAATTTATGATTCATTTATGTAAATCTCATTCCCCGATATGCGAATGTTGTGAATTGATTAACCGATATAGATCAAATAAAATGCCATATATGGGAGGCGGGTGTTGTTTACTGTTTACATCCGATGTTGTATGTTGTAAGCATGCATAATGAGGAATTTTATGAGGGTTGTATTCGTGGTTGTTATCTTGGTACTAGTCAGTTGTATTATGGTTATCTTATTTTTTGAGTTATAGTAATGACGTAATGTTAATTCTTTTACTTTGAACGAGAATGGGGATAATTGTAATGATAATTGTGATGATAAGATGATAATAATTGTAATCATAATGATGTTGATTCTGGTGGTAATAATAATAGTGGTGATGATAATAATCATGATGAGCATAATTATAAATAGGATAAGGATAATAATGATAATAATCATGATGATGATGGTGATAACAATAATAGTGATGATGATGATTATTATTATTGCTATTGTTATTATTATTATTATTATTATTATATTATTATTAGCATTAGCATTAGCATTAGCATTATTAGCATTATTGTTGTTATTATCATCATCATCATCATCATTATTATTATAACTGTTGTTGTTATTGCTATTATTGTTATTATCATCATCATTCTAATAGCTATTGTTATAATAATAATAATAATTATTATTATTATTATTGTTGTTGTAATTTTTATAATCATAATGATAATAATAATAATAATAATAATAATAATAATAATAATAATAATAATGATAATGGCATCTGCTATTATTATTATTGTTGTTCTTGTTGTCATCATTATTGTTATTGTGGTGATGATGATAATGATAACAGGAATATTGATATCGATTAAAAGAATGACTATAGTAATAATGATAATAAGGGTAATCATACTAATAATGATGATAATGATAAAAATGTTGATGATAATAGCAATGATAATGGCATGATAATAATGGTGATGATGATAATGATAATAGTAATATCAATGATAATGAAAGTAATTATAATGATAAGGATGATAGTAATGATAATAACAATGATGATAGTAATGATAATAAGAATGATGACAAATAGTGGAGTGGCAATGATGATGATAATTTGAGTATGATACTGATATCAATAATAGCATGGTTACTCTCTCCATCCGTGCTATCTCTCCTTATCACTGATGGTAATATTACCAGCATTTTTATTACTGTTATGATTGTTTTTGAGAAAAGTATTTTCTTATTGCTATTATTACCAATTGCTATTGAAGTTATCACCGTTAGTAATACACTATTTATTATTATTATTAGAAACGTTTTCACTGCCTTATGTTTATATGAGGCTTCTTGGTAATATCGCATTTGATTTAGTTATTGTTGTTGGCATCACTGGCATCAGTTGTGGCAGCAGTGTTGGTTGAGCAATATTGTGTATTGTTTAATGAGGTTCGGGTTGTTGACGTTGTTATTGTTATTATATCATTATTGTTATTTTAGTAGTAATATTATTATTATTATTATTATTATTATTATTATTATTGGTATTATGATAACTTTAGTATCATCATTATCATTATCTTGATCTTCATCATCACCACCACCACCAGTATCAATAGCATTGCTATTTCTGGCTATAATTATTTTTAATGTTGTTATTGTTAGTATTAATATTATTATTATTACCACTATTCTTATAATAATAGTAATGATAATAATGATAATAATAATTGTTATAATTATTGTTATTATTGTTATTGTTATTATTATTATTATTATTATTATTATTATTATTATTATTATTAAATTTGTAATTTTCATTGTTATTAACATTATTAAAATCAGAGTCATTGATTTTATTGTTTTTATTGTTGCTATTACTATTATTATTATTATTATTATTATTATTGTTGTTATTATTATTATATTAATATCACAGTTATCATTGTTTATGTTGTGATAATCCTAATTATTATCATTATCATTATCGTCGTCATCATTACTATTGTTATTGTTATCATTATTATTATCATCATTATCATCATCATCATTATCATCATTATTACTTGTATTTATATTTATATTTACATTCCTCTTGATATTAGTTTTACTATTGCAATTACTATTACTTTTGCTTGTATTATTAGCAGTCATCATCATTATCAGTATCTTTATAACTATATCATTATCATAATGAATTACATCATTAATCTTAATTCTATTATTATTATTACTGAAATTGTTATTATTATTATTATTATTATTATTATTATTATTATTATTATTATTATTACTATTAATTTTACAATTAAAATAACTTTTACTATTACTTTTACTTTTACTATTAGCAACCATAATCATCATTATCTATATATCTATCTGTATCATTATCATAATTACTGACATCAACATTATTATATTGCTATTGGCACGAATGTCATTGTCATCATCAGCAAAATGGTTAGTGGTATGAGTTGTATTTCTATCATTATCATCATTATAATACTTTATAGTAAAGAGTGATATTTTTATTATATTTTATTTTTATATTTATATTTATATTTATATTATATTTTTATTTTTATTATTAAAGGGATTATAGAAAAAATATCTGTACTCAAAATGATGAAATTAATTATAATTAGGATTTGAATATATTATTTGTTCAACTGTTTTAAGTGATAAGCACGATTGTTTAAAATGACATTTTTACTTTCTGATGCTATTGGTAAGAAATTATGATAGTGATGGGGATAATAATAACATTAATGACAGTAATGATGATAATGATAATAACTGTAATGGTAGCAATCTTTATAATTATGACTTTCGTAAAAAAAACAGCAACACTAAAAGTAACAATAATAACAATGATTATATAATCATATAATAATAATGATAATATTTTCATTATTATTATTATTATTATTATTATTATTATTATTATTATTATTATTATTATCATTATTATGATCATAAAAATAACAATGATAATAATAATAATAATAATAATAATAATAATAATAATACTTATAACAATAGCTATAAAATGATGATGGTGATGATGATGATGATGATAATAGTAATAATTATAATAGCAATACTAATCTTAATAATTGTAATAATGATTATTATTATTATAATGATTATTATTATTATAATAATGATAACGATAACTATAATGATGATAATAATAGTAATAATGATGATGATAAGACTGATAATATGATAATGGTGATAATGATGATGATGATGTAATAATAATGGTAATAATAATTATAATATATGATAAAAATTGTGATAATGATAGTAATAATAATTATGGTACTAATAACAGCAACCACATGGATAACTGATAATGGTAGTGATAAAGTGATAATGGTAATAAGAATTATCATAGTTATAACAATAATAATAATAATTGTTAATTTGGACGATAATAAAGATAATGAATATGCTGACAAAACAATTGTAAAACTAATAATAACAATTTTAAGAGCAATGACGAAAGTGTTATTGTTATTATTATTACTATTAATATGATATTGATAGTGCACATAAAGATAAATAATTATAATTCGAATTTTTTTTTTGTTTGTTATTATGATATATCATAAGAGTCGCAAATGATGATGCTGGATAAAAATGTTCGTAATAATAATAATAATTATTATTATTAATGTCGTTCTTATTATTATTGTTGTTGATACCTTTTTTATTGTTATTGCTATCATTATAATTTTATTATTATTATTATTATTATTATTATTATTATTATTACTATTATCAGTATCATTACTACTACTACTTTCATATTACTAATTATGGTGGTAATAGTAATAATAATAACAATAATAATAATTATTATTATTATAATAATAATGATAATTATAAAAATAATAGTAATGGTAATAATGATAATGATTGTAATGATAACAATAATGATAGGGATAATAATGATAATAATAGTTATTATTATTATTAGTAGTAGTAGTAGTATATGGATTTTATTATTGTTACTATTATGATGATGATCATGATGGTGGTAATGATGATGATGATAATATAGATAGCAATGGTATTGGCAATAATAATGATGTTGAAAATAATATAATACTAATGCATAAGACGTAGGAATAATTGTTGAAGTTGTAATTGCAAGAAAATTAGGGAAAAATCAAGATAACAGAAATAGTAATGGGATTTGCATTAATGATAAATTGTGATAAATGGTAATAACAATGAATGATAATAATTTATAATAAATGGTGATAACAATAAATGATAATAGATTATAATAAATTATAATAACAATGAACGATAATAAATTATAGTAAATGGTAATAGCAATGAATGATAATGAATGATAATAAATAATAACAATGAATAAAAATAACTGATAATAAATAGTAAGAACAATATGCAGTTTCATATAAGAATGATAATAATAGCAGTGATTTGAGAATATTGATAATGTTAACTTTATTTTAAAAACAATATTTGATCAAGTAGCAATGACAATAAATTATTAGTGAATTAATAATAATAGGATAATAGTAATGATATCAATAGTAATGAGTTTGAAAGTAATTATTTTATTTTTAAGTGGTTGAACCAAAAGGTAGGAACTGCATTAGTTAAAAATATATATAGTGTAAAAATAAATAAGCGTGTGTTAAAAGAATGAAAATGTAAGTTAAATAATGTATAGACATAGGTAGAAAGAAGCATTTACAAAATTAAAAGTAAATTGCATAGATAATTTTTTTAAAGTTTGAAATGTAATATATAGAATAATAATAATTTGTGGCTCATGAATATTCATGATGATTATTAAGAATAAAATTAATTCTAAGACCAGGCACAGAATTCTAACAGTTTTAGAAAATATTAAAAACACGAATTTCATGTGTTGATGATAATGCTTGTGATACTCATAATGATAACTGACCTTACAACCATTTAGTATTTGAAATATTACCGGTAAAAAAATCATTATTTTATCATAATGATTACACCATTCATGTGTAGATGTATTTTTGTAAACAATACTTTGTGGTTCTTATTGTTCCTCGAAATAATACTTTCATGGATTCAGACTTTTTTTTTCCAATATGTTTTCAAGCCTTTGTCTTTCACATAAAGGTCACCCTTTTTTGGTTTTTATCCATAGATATTTTTTTTGTCTTAGCTTGGGCGTGTAATGGCCAGAGTGCTCTAAATAAGTCATGGAAATTGAAGATTACAATTATAGTTAGAATCAATGATGCAAGTATATAAGTGGTTTTACTTTTTTTATAATGCCAGTTGTTTGTTTTTGCTGACAAGATATATTGTTTTAAATTTTGGGTGATTGTCCTGCATAATTTCATGCTTAGATCCAGATCTATGATTATGTTTGTACATAATTTCATTTCCTATTGATTAGTGGCAGGCTGTTGGGCGTCATTCAGTAGATGACTTACAAGAGCGTATCAGGATCTGTGAATATTATGAATGGTGAAATGAAAATCTATCTCACATTGTTCAGTTGTATTTAACCAAAGTTCTACACAGTTGTACAGACAATAAATAAGGTATTGGGTGACTTAGAGAAGCTGAGTCTAGGCAGCAACTTGTTACTGCCACCGGAAACAGTTTGCTTGGTAAGTACAAGACAATGTATACCTGGCCGTAGCCACACCTGACAAGACACAATTAGAATTACTTTTACTAGTACCATAGTTAGACATTACATTATAGAGTAACAAAATAACATTTCAAAAAAAGTATTACTACATTGCTAATGAAATATTGACTAAAACAGATCTGCACCTAAACACTGACGACCGAAAAGAAAAAGAATATTTCAAGGAATACATGACCGGCTGTCGCTATAAGGGCAGCTCGAATATGCTAGGCCTCCAAAGTGTCCAAAGTCTATGGTGAAGCCCACCTACTTTTTTTTTAACTAGTTGCAGTCTACTTATTTTCCGTATGTGTTGGAGTACAAGTGAGTGTAGTCACGTTGGCGGTGTTTTCGTCACTGGGGGGAGTGGTGGTGGGGGGTGGAGGGGTGGGGGGTCCTGCACGTGGCGTCCTCCTCGCCTTCGGCCTCTCCTCCGGCTGCTGTCACTGTACCAGACCGCATGTCCTCCTCACAAGCACACTTACGCACTAACACATGTAAGGTCTAAAGGGAAACGTTAAATTGACCAGATTACTATTTACAGATTGCTAACACTCGAAAACTAAAAGTTATCACAGCTGTAATAAAATCAACGCCGTATAATGACGCACAGCGCACATAAATAAAATATATATGAAAGTATTTTCGCGAACTAGAAGCCACTGGTATAAACTTAGATGTCCGACGTGGTATAAGACCTTCAGCACTATGGTTTGGCACAGAGTTTATTTACATTATGTACATTTTCGCACTAGCACCTGCTTGCCACCTGTGCCGACGCTGATGATAGCATCACTATAAGTTTATTATCCTCGCCGGCGGCCGGGAAGTCCTTGGAGGCATCGGGGGAGGCGGACGCGGAGCCTCACAGCTTCTCCAGGCTCTTGGAGTTCGTGAGGAGCTCCCGCGTGAGTCTCCACGCCTGCTTGGCCGCGGACTCCAGGGAAGGGGGCGACGCTCCGCGCAGGAGGTTGATTGACGGGAGGAAGTAGTGGGGGCACCGGCGACACTGCAGGCAGGTAATGAGCTGGAGGAGAATCCCCACGAGGCGGTCGCCAAGCACGGTCTCGTCCCAGTCCGTCTCCCGAGGGTGCTTCTCGCATTCGTACAGCACGAGAGTCTTCACCGCGTAGGCCGGCACCGGGTCGCCGGGCAGCTCCAGGTGGCGATCCCTCAGGGTTTTCAGAATGGCCAGACACCGCTTGCGGCTGGCGCCGTACAGGAGGCGATTTTCAGCGTCATTGAATGACAATGCCCAAGCGTCGCCCTCGAGGCCCCCGCCGTTCTTCCCGGTGCCAACTGCCGACTCTCTGCTCAGCAGATCGAATCCTTCTGTCTTGACCTCCGCCACGAGACTCGGCGGCGGCCAGGGCACGTGCGGCGACGGCCAGTGGGCGGCCGACCTGGGCCACACGCCCGAACACTTGAACGCCGGTGTTATTTGCACGGTATAGCGGTCGCGCACTCGCAGCCGCACCTCGCTCGTGTCCCCGACCATCCTGACGGAGTCGCGGTAGGTGCACTTGTCGACGGCCTGCGCCACGAGGGTGTGGAGGCGCGACCTCATCTTGCGGGCCGACAGGTAGCCCGACGCCGTGATGAACTCCACCCACAGCGACATGGAGCGCTTCCGGCCGTCGCTGAGCTTGAGAACCGCGCTGCCGGGGATGCTGCCGTCGTCCACGAAGTTGAACTCCCCCATCTGGTTGAGGTAGAGGATGACCTCGAACTCCATGGGCGAGACGACGTTGAGTCCCTCGAAGCGGCCGTTGACCTCGGCCAGAGAAGAGATGACCCGCGGCTCTTGCACCTCGACTTCCTTCAGCACATCTTGCACGACCTTGACCACTTCCCGGAGCGTCTTTGCAACAGCTGCCCGCCGGGCGGCCACGCGCTCCGCAGAGTATTTGTTTACCTGGTACAGCATGCGTGACTGGGCACCTTGCATGTCCGCCGGCACCAGCATCCCCACACACGAGCAACCGCTAATGGACTTTGTGCTTAAATGAGGTAAACAGGAATATTCCGAAGGTGGAAGAAAATCAAGTGGTGTGAGAATAGCGTTGAGGTGGTGGAGGTGGCGGGGGGCACGTGTTGGTGGCACCTGCTTGGCACTCGGTGCAACGGGGCTTCCTCGCAACCTCACGCTGCTAATTACTGATGCGTGAGTTGCGCCTGCAGGAGATGCAATGTGGGCGGAGCCAAAGGGCCGCGCGCCGCCCATCGCCCCGCCCTTCTGTCACGGCGCCGCGGCAGAAACAGGACAAGGACAGAACATCCATCTTGGCTGGCCGTCAGGAGCCGCGACCTGGCCAGGCACTAGCGGATCGATGGCCTTATGACTGTTGTCACGCGGTGGCGGCTCTCAGGTACTAGGTTATACGAGGTTGACTGGTTGACTGACTGTCTACCTCGCCGCGACGGCTAGGCAGGCGATTCGTTTTTTATTATTATTTTGGTAGTACGATGATAAAGCAAATTAACACTGCTGAAGGTACTCAGTTCTGGTGAGCAGGTCCCTAGTGAGTCGCCAGGTCTGAGAGGCACCCTGAGTGAGGCTCTGGCGAGGAGTGCCACGGAAGAGGTCCACCTGAGGCAGGAAATAGTGCGGGCACCTACGGCACAGAAGGCAAGAGATCAGCTGGAGAAGGATGCCATTGATGCGGTCCCCGAGGCTGATGGTGTCCCACTCCCACTCGTGTGGGTGTTTCTCGCACTCGTACAGCACCAGAGTCTTGAGCACGAAGGAGCTCACGGGGTTCCCGGCCAGCTCGAGGTGCCGGTCTCTTAAAGTCTTGAGGATGGAGAGGCACTTCTTGCGGCACCCTTGTGTGAGGAGGCGATCCTCGGCCTCGGTGAACACCATCACCCATGTGTCGCCCTCGGCCGTGATGGCAGCCTCCTGCTTGTCCTTGTCCTTCTCTCGAGCCAGGTGCGAGCAGTCGCGCGACACGAGGGTGAAGCCAGACATCTTGACTTCGGCGGCCAGCTCGACGCCGGGCCAGGGGAGGGACAGCTCGGGCCAGTGAGCCGCTGACCTCGGCCAGATGCCATAACACTTGAATGCTAGGACGAGGTCGAGAGTGTAAGTGTCACGAATTCTGACCCGAACCTCTGACGTCCCCCCTACCATCCGGAGCTGGTCGCGGTACTGGGACTTCTCTACGGCCTGGGCGACCAGGGTTTGGAAGCGGGCGCGCATCTTGCGTGAGGACAGGTAACCTGAAGCCGTGATGAACTCTACCCAGAGCGACATAGAACGCTTTCTTCC
>NC_091550.1:50994484-50996984 GCF_042767895.1 Penaeus vannamei
GGCATCCGGGCACACGTAGGCGCAGAGTGGGCAGGTAGGACAAGAACACCGTGACGAGGCGGGTATCGTGACGCAGGTGCACGGCGTACCCCTCACCCCATCCACGCCCCCCCCTCCCCCTTGCGTGTGCCCAGAGTATCGGATGGCCCTCTGGAGGATGATGATCTCCTGATGGGGGCGATCATGTTCCCCCCACACGTGTTACAGCCCCCCGACCCCCGACCCCCAACCCGCGGACGCCCCCGGACCTGCTTTGAGCGGTTGGAGGGAAGGCGTGGAGACCAAGGCACCGGCGGCGTCTCCTTCGTCAGGCGACTCTCTTTCGCTCTTCTGAAGGTAGCGAGAAGGAGGACAGTGACTTTAGAAAATGGTCTAAGGAACCTTTGCGGTAAAAGATATTTATGGTCGGAGATATAAGTGTCTGTTACCGTATACTTGCACGGGCGTGTCCGGATGTGTTGACTGCTGACAATTAGCGACGATTGAAAGAATGGCGTAAAGATAATTATCTTATCTTTGCCTTCAAGAGTCTTTTCCTTGCGCGTTTGGCATGGAATTCTGCGAGCCGGTCTTGTGCGAAATGAGGTTACTGTTGTGGGCGAGCCGAGCGTTACCATGGCAACCACCGCTCGCGTCCGCATGAGGAGAATGTTTTTCCGTCTGCTTGGCCATTCATTTCATTTAAGTCTTCGCGATGTTTGGCGTTTGAGTTTCTGCTTGTGTTCATGGTGCTTAGTTTTTTGTTAGGTTTCCGTTGTTAGATTTCGTGTGTGTTCGTTGTTTGCAAGTGAGTGACGCCTAACCAGTTAGATAGATAGATAGGTGAATTGATGGATAGATGAATAGATAGGTAGATAGATAGTTATAGGTATCTCGCTCGCTCACTCTCTCTTTCTCTCTCTCTCTCTCTCTCTCTCTCTCTCGTCTCTCTCTCTCTCTCTCTCTCTCTCTCTCTCTCTCTCTCTCTCTCTCTCTCTCTCTCTCTCTCTCTCTCTCTCTCTCGCACGCGCTCTCTCTCTCACACACACACACACACACACACACACACACACACACACACACACACACACACACACACACACACACACACACACACACACACACACACACACACACACACACACACACACACACACAGAGAGAGTGCGTGCGTGTGCATATATGTACCTGAGCATATTGCCATGCTTATTCCTTATTCTTACGTTTAGGTATAAGAAGTAGATTGTTTTATATGCAAATATAGAAGACAAGTATGAGCGAAAGCATTCGCTTTAAATGCATTAGTAGTGTTAGTATCCAGTGGCTTGATAAGAAAAGCGCGTAAGATTTTACAAGTTGGGCCACGGTGAGGTAAGGGAGGTAGAGTGCGGAGGGGGAGTCATAGGTAAGGAGAGAAGGGGAAGAGGAGGCAGAGGTAAGGGGATAAGGTGGGGAGGGGGTGCCGTAGAGCTAACGAGAGAGTGTGTGTGGAGGAGTTGCTAAAGGTAAGGGGAGAGAGTGTGTACTAGAGGTAAGGGAAGAGGAGGGGGGGGGGCGCTACAGGTGAGGGGAGAGAGTGGGGAGGGGGCGCCCCGCCAGAGGTAAAGGGAGGGAGGGAGGGGGGAGGGAGGTACTGCTACTGACGACGACACATGATAACTTATTCAAGCAAGATGCAAATGGACGGGATGGCGGCATGCAGTGAGTGACAGAGAGCCCTCGCCCAGTGGCAGCATTATGGCAGATGCGAGAGAATACCTTATTTATCCGCTCGGCATTTTTCCCGGCTCCCACAGGCGTCGGAGCGAGGGGAGGGGGAGAGGGAGGGGTGGTTGGTGGGGGACAAGAGGAAGAGAAGGGGGGAGAAGGAGGGGGCAAAGTAGAAGGCAAGGGAGAAGGTAGGAAGGGGGAGCAGGGCGCGAGGAAAGTTTTATTTCATATTGATATGGATATCTTAGCGGGCCTCGTGACCGGCCTGCTCAACGAGGCTTCGCGGACGAGGAAGGGAAGCAGCTCATAAGGCGAGCGCAGGGCCGCCGCCTCCGCCGCCTCGCATTCAATTAATCTCGGGGAAAAAGTCCTGATAATAAAATGATCGGGTGACCAATTTCCTGGCGAGTGGGGGGGGGGGGGGGTGGAAGGTGGATGAGGGAAGGGCTTGGAGCGGAGAGAGGGGGGTTGGGAACCGAGAGGAGGGTTGGGGGTTCCAGGGAATGACGGCGACAGGGGAGGAGCCACGTGATACCCGGTTATTACGATAATGGAAAATATTAATGTAGTTATGGGCGCAGACAGGACCCTTGACTGCCGCGGCGGCGCCCTGGCCCGGCCCGCCCGCCCCTGCCGGTGTGCGACGGGCGGACGTACCTGTAGCTGCCATACGCCTGGCGACCGTGGCGAGGAAAGAGCCATTTCCATTTACATATAAATGACGGTGATATATTCAAATAACACAGTGTTAATTTCGCTCATCGAAGTTTGCCAATTTACAGCCGTCGCGCCGGATATCCAGGTGCTGATT
>NC_091550.1:51001984-51004484 GCF_042767895.1 Penaeus vannamei
TATATAATTTTATAATAAAGATATGTATGCGTGTATATGTTTATTATTTTATACAGGTATGAATGTTTTTTTTATCTATATGTGTATGTTTTTTTAATTTGTTTATACCTGCGAACGTCATAATGTATATAGACCTTTGTTTCCCGCGACAGACCCCCTGCCGCAGAGATAAACACCTGGCGAGTGACATATTTACAGATCCGTCCACCTCGAAACGAGCGAGTGTGGAATGGAACAATTGAAGCTCTTCGGGGTCTTCTCCTCTTCATCGGCCGCCAAATTGGACTTATCGCTTCCGGCCATCGCCTCCCGACCCAGGCATTACTGACTCTTTTAGTCGAGTTAGCCCTGGTCTCCCAACAGTGTAATGCTCCCGATATGGACTTATCACTTCCGTCCATCTACAGCAAAACAATTAGGATGTTTTCTTCTTTTTTCTTATTTTTTTTCTTCTTTCCTATCTTTCTAATTGTCTCCTTTCGTGTTGGTTTCCTTTGTCTTCTTCGCGGATGCTATCGCCAGCTGTGAGGAGGTTTCCGGTACGGCTGCGAAACCGCCTTGAAGGAAAGCAAACGTTAAGATTTCTCTGTGACAACGGGAGAGGGAGAGCAGGGAGAGTGTGTGGCTTCCCCCCAAGGGAGCGCTGGACGTCACAACAACCACAGGGGGAAAGACACTGCCAGGTGACCGCATGTTGAGTTGTGGCCGTTTTTGGTCTAATATAGTCCTCGACAGGCTGCGAGATGCGAGAATAAGCGAAGGTTGCTGGTTGGTGCTCGACTTGTCCTTTTTAGCTGCATATTGGGAAGGAATTCATTCGATTTACAAAAAGGGAATTGGTAAAAATGGGTGTGAGGGGAGGTAACGTACGTGTCATTTGTGAAGGGAGAGATTATGTCTTGTACTTTTTTTTACAAATGCAGGTTCGTTTGCGGTGTACAGATCTATGGTACAATGCAGTTTAGGTGTAGTATTTGAGGAATGATACCAGGATGCGGGAGCCGGGCGGCGGTGCCAGGAAGAGGGAGACGGGGGAGAAGGTGGGTGCGAGGGAGGGGGAGAGGGGGCACGTCACAACAGTGCCCCGCGAGCGGCTTGATGGAGCGGGACAGCAGGACACAGTTAAAAGACTGTTTTGGGAACCAAGTGGGCTGCTACACGGGATAGCACTCACTGCAGCGGCAGAAAAAGAGAGGAGAAAAGGCGTCACTTTATAGCATGATCCGCTGAAGAGTTGTTAGCGAAGCCACGAAGGCGGTTTGAGGCGGCGCGGCGCGAGGAGCATAATCGGGAATGACTCCCCGGTTGGCCGAGAGCAAGTTCCAACTTCAATAAACATTTACATAAACCTGAGCCTTACATCGCACCCCGCGCCTGTCATACCGACCTGTCTGCCATGCTAATGTTAGCAGCCATAATAGAGTTTACTTAGGGCTTCCTCTCCTCCCTTCATTCCCCTCCTCCCTGCCTCCTCCCTCCCTCCCTCTTTCCCCTCTTCCCTCTTCCCCTCCTCTCCGCCCAGAGGTATGAGGGTAACGGGACACCCAGAGTGTGTTTGTGTGTGGCGGCATAACTGTGCGTGACCCCGCGACCTCGCCATGTGACAATTACCCGCTGACCTGCCCTCATCCCGCCCGTCTCCGCCCAGGGAAGGGGAAGGAAGTGAGGCAAGTCGGGGGAGGAAGTGGCGGCGAACGGGTTGTCGGGAGGAGGATGCGTTTCCTTGAGGTCTTCCTGCGTCGGCTGAAGTCGGGCGTCGGAGATGTGCGTCGGCGTTTCGGTGGCTGTTTCGGGGACTTTATTATCAAAATGCCGCGAATCGAGTTGTGCATCCGAGCGCCGCCCACGCCCTTGCAGCGAGCCCACCCACGTGTCGCGCGCGTCCGCCCACGCCCGTTGTCTCCAGGAGGCCCCGGGTGTCAGGTGGATGATGACAAGTAATTTATCAGTGGCGGCTCTTGGATGCGCGCTTACGGCCGGGGCTGATGGATGGCGTGATGGATGAGGCGGCGGCAGCATCCATCAGAAGGGTTAGGGCGTGACAGGGGCGTCTCCAGCGAGGCCGCAATGGGAGACAATTAGGGGGGCGGGGTGGCAAGGCGTCCTATACCCGCACGCGGATCTGCCTGCCCGAGGAAGCGGATGAGGAGGGGGGGGGGGGGCGAGGCGGAGCGAAGTACCCACCGGAAGACCTCCGTGGCCGCGGCGCCAGAGCTCGCCCTTCCCGCCGCTTACCGAGCAACGGGTCAGTACTTGGAGGCGACGAACGCAACTTCTGCCGCGCCGTCGGAAGCCATCCACCGACCGGGCTACTGTGGCCTTCCCGAGATTTGCGAATAACCGGTTCGCTGCCTCGGCCTGACCCTCTCCTTTCTCTTTTTCTTCTGTTTCATCTTCATCGTCCTGCTATGGAAGCTAGTATAATAATTATAATATTATATGTAATGTTATTATTATTGTTGTTATTATTGTTATTATTATTGTTATTATTATTATTATT
>NC_091550.1:51009484-51016984 GCF_042767895.1 Penaeus vannamei
GGCGATGCGAGGAGGCGATAAAGGAAGCCGAAGACAGGTGGAGGGGAATCGGAGCGGGGCCGTTGCAGATTCCGGACTTGCTGAAATATGTAAAACCGCGTGTGGAGTGCTGATAAGATGCATGTGCGCTGTCAGGACACCAAGATGGATAAGGAGGCGACTCGTCCGGTTGCGTGTGAGGGAGGGAGGGAGGGGGGGAGGGGGGGGGAGGTTTAGGTTTGTGGGAAGGGAGCTTGTTGGTGTGGGTGTTTATATATATATATATATATATATATATATATATATATATATATATATATATATATATATATATATATGATATGAACGTATGTATGTATAAATGTATATATGCATATACACATACCCACAGAGAGAGAGAGAGAGAGACCGAGACCGCGAGACCAAAGCAGAGAACGAATTAAATAAAATTGTCTCTCCGTCTGTATGTCAACAATCGCCAATGATACATGCAGAAAGTCCAATCTCCATTTCTATACGACTGGCGCTGCAGCCCCTCCGTCCGCGCCGCCCTTCCCCCACGCCTCCTCTCGCCTCCTCTCGCCTCCTCCCGCCGCCTCTCGCCTCCTCCCGCCTCCTCTCGCCTCCTCTCGCCTCCTCCCGCCGCCTCTCGCCTCCTCTCGCCTCCTCTCGCCTCGGGGCCCAGCAAGAGTCCGTAAAGATGAAGCTGAGATAAGCTACGGAAAAACCCGGGTTTATTTGCGCCTCTTGTGTTAAGGAAGTGTTTTATTGGCTCCTACGGTTTTACGAAGGCCTCGCTCGGGCGGGCGAGTGGCGGAGGACAACTGTATCGGGGCCTGGTGGCTGGGTGGGCGTAGGCCGGGCCGGGCGGTGGGTGCGGGTGGAAATTTTGTCATATGTGGCTTTTTTCATTTGTGGGTGTGTTGGTTGTTTATGTTTTTTATTTTGTTTTTGTTTGGTTAATTTTTTTTCATTTCTGTGCTTTTTGTTTTGTTGTTCGGTTAAAGTTTGTTTTTGTTTTTTGTTTTTTTTTTCATTCTAACTGCGTGTGGATTAGTATTTCCTTCATATCACCGATAGCTTTACTTATCAATGTGTCAGTCGTTTAATCTGAATTATGAGTCACTTCCTTTTATATCTATATGTTCGAAAATGATTTTACTTTTTAGAATTTTAACCTATTTAGCATTATTTGTACTCGCTTATATTTTCTGGATGTTTCACTTCGATAATGACATTCGTAGCGGTGTCTCCCCTTGAGTGAATTCTTATGTTCATAGATTACAAAGGAATACCGGAAATTGCACACTCAAATACACGCAATATTTTAAAGTTCGGGAATAAATGCCACGCGGTCCATTAACAGCATTTCTGGCAACCTTGTATATTGATTAACTATCCTACAGCCGCCCACCCACCGTTTATCAACCCTCCTCCTCCTCCTCCTCTTCGCCCCCTTCCCCTCCCTTTTCCCTCTCAGCCCCTTCCCCTCCTCTTCCCCCTCCGCCTTTACCCTCCCCTACCCTTCCCCCCTTCCCCTCTCTGCACCCTGCCCCTTCCCCTTCCCCCTTCCCTTCTCTGCCCCCTCCCCTTCCCCTCTCCCCACCCCTTCCCCCTCTCCACCCCTTCCCCCTTCCCCTTCCCCACCCCTTCCCCCTTCCCCTTCCCCTTCCCTTCTCTGCCCCCTGCCCCTTCCCTTCCCCTTCCCTTCTCTGCCCCCTGCCCCTTCCCCTCTCCACCCCTTCCCCCTACCCTTCTCTGCCCCTTCGCCACCCCTTCCCCTTCCCCTCCCCACCCCTCCCCACAGGACGTCGATGTCGAGCTTTTAATATTTATCTCGGTCAAGATAGGTTATATTAGGTTAGATTCGAGGCTTAAATTTTTTACTTGTTTAGCATTTGTAATATTTTTAGTGTCCGCGGCTTGCCTTTGTTCTGGTGTTTATTCTTCTTTATTCTGCTCTTCATTTCATTCTTCCTTTTCATTGTCTTGATTTTCGTTTCTTCCTCTTTCTCTCCCTCCTCCTCCTCCTCCTCCTGAAATGTATTTGTATTATTCCTCTTCTTCTTTCGTAATTCGATTTCCTTTTGTCTTTCTTCCTCGTGTCTCTGTCTGTTTATTTATCTGTCTATTTATCTATCTATCTCTGTGTCTTATCTTTCCTACTATTTGTCTTCCTATCTATCTATCTATCTGTGTGTCTATCTGTCTGTTTGTCTTTCTATCTTTCTATCTATTTTCGGCCTCACCTCTTTTCTCCTACTCTTCTTTATCCTCTTTTTATTAGTCATTGTCTCCTTTCCTCTTCTTCACTCTTCTGTTACCTTCCCTTTCCGCTCCCTCCTTCCTCTTCTTTTCCTCCTTTACTCTACTATTTCTCCTTCTTCTCCCTCCCTCTCCCCATTCTTTACTCTACTATTTCTCCTCCTCCTTCCCTTTCCCTCCCCACCCTCTCTTTTCTCCCCTCTCTCTTCCCTCACCCTTATCTCCATCCCGCTTTCACCTTCCCACTCTAACCCAACCCCTCTCGCCCCTCCATTTATCCCCCATCCCCACCATCACACTACCCCACCCCCCTCCCCCAACTCTCCCGTTTTTACTCTGGTCCTAATAGCGGCGGCGACCGTCTCGTGGCTAGGGAACATTTGTAGAGAGGCACTCATCTCACGGTGCCACGGCAGGGGAGGCATATGCAGAGGGCAGGACAAAGGGATAGATGAGAGAGGGAGAAGGAGAGAGAGAGGGGGGGGGAGAGGGAAAGAGAGGGAGAGGAGAGAGGGAGGAAAGAGAGAGAATATAGAAAGATAGATAGATAGAAAGAAAGGGGCAGACAGCAGACAGACTTAGAGACTGGCAGACAGAATCAGAAAGTGAGGGACGAAAATGTTCATATTGAAAGCGATATTATGAATTTTAAAAAACGAGTATTGATGAAAACACCTTCCTTTCTCTTCTCTCTTAAGTACTGGCTTTCGCGGTCATCGGGCACAGGATGTCATTAGCCGGGTCTGAGGGGAAAGGGGCAGGAAGGGGCGACGGCGTGGCGGAGGGGAGACCGGTAAATGGGGGAGACATTGAAGGCTGCGGCGAGGGCTGCGGGGGAGAGGGAGGCTGGGGAGATAATGGTCGTGGGAGACGCTTCCCCATCAACAGCTGATCTCCACGTCGGTGTTGGGGGGGTGGGAGGTGGGGGGTAGGGCTGGGGAAGCGAACGGCCCGCAAAAAAATGGGTGTTTTATGTTCACCTGGCTGTTCACATCGGCCGACTCACGCGGCGCTTCCTCCTGCGGCCGAATTATCTCTGCTGCGGACGCCGTTTGATTCCGCGGGGCCGGCGGTGCGATCGGCCGCGGGTCGTTTAACGCGGCGTAATTAACCCGCGGGAGGTAATGAGGCCAACGGCGGGATAATCGGGTCGGGGAGGAGGTTCTGCATGTTGATATTCGCTGGGTTTTTTTTCTCTCTCTCTTTTAAATCTGAATTCGTTGGGAAATATTTTCGTGTAATTCGGTTGTGTTAAGTCTTTGCAAGTTGGTAATATATTTTTTCTAGTTTTCTGAATTTTCTTGGATGAGATTCGACTTCGTATAATTCATCGCTATTTGGTACGTGTGTTGTGCGTCAGGCTATAAAACCTCTTTGAGATTTTGCAAGAACGAGGAAGACATTTACGGACTACCAGTTAGATTATTGTTATCAGGAGGTGCTCGCAGCTTGCGGGCTTTTTCCATTAAATCGTAATTGTCAAACAGACGCATTTAAAACAGACAAACACCCGCGAGAGAAGGAGAAAAAAGCCAAGGAAAAAAGACGGAGGGTTCATCCTTGAACAGGAACCAGATCTTTCGGTGTAAAACATAATGTACAATCGGAATGTCGGCGCTTATCGATGAGCTAATTAAGCAGAGCCGCTCGTGTTGGCCGGGCCGAGGGCGGCGCGGCGGGGCTGTCTGCTGTTGCTCCCGACGGCCGTTGGGTCTGCCGGGGCTGACGTGGCTGACACTGAGGCCGGTCGCGGGACGGGTTCGTCAGCGGAGAGGCCCTGTCAGAGGCGGGACTCCTGACTGACTCCTGACGGGGCGGAGGAAATTTGGGCTCGGTCGGAGTGCGGCGGTTTGTTACTTCTCTCTGCGTTATCCTCCTTCGTTTCTTGTATTTCCATTTTTCCACGTCCTCTTAATGCTTCTTCCCCCTATTCGTCTTCCTTCCCATCCTTCTCTTTCATCTTCTCCTCCTTCCCCTCTCTTGTCTTCTTCTTATCCTTTTATTTCTTCTTTTCTCCCCTTTCTCCTTCTTTTTCTCCTCCTTCTCATCCACTTTCTTATTCTTATCCTCCTTCCCCTTCTCGCCTTGTGCCGGATTCTCGCCTGGCGACAAAGAATCGAAATGCTTTCTGCCCAATTAGGAAGAAAAATAATGACCATATCTTATCGTCGAATATTTTCCTCTCTTTTTCGTTCTTCCTGTCCCCCTCTCCCCCATTCTCCCCTCCCTCTCCCCCTTCTTCCCTCCCTCTCCCCTTCTTCCCTCTCTCTCCCCCCTTCTTCCCTCCTTCTCCCCCTTCTTCCCTCCCTCTCCCTCTCACCTCCCCTTTCGTCCTCTTTTTTCCCCTTCCCCTCATGCATGGTAATGTGGCAGCTGGCGTATTAGCTCATTCAGATGGCTTCTTTGCTTCTTCGCCCGTGAGCCAGCTGGGCCGTCACGCAGCTGGCTTGCGCTCTGCTCCGTCGCATAATTATTCGTTTACGCAAACTCACAGACGGGCGTGTCTTGGATGTGAATGTGTTTATGTTTGTATTGGGTTTATGTATATATGTGTGTATATGTATATGTATATATATAGAGAGAGATTTAGTATATGTAAATATATGTGTATGTGTGTATATATGCATATATGTATATATGTATATAAGTGTATGTATATGTCTGTGTGTGTATATATATATGTATATATATATATATATATATATATATATATATATATATATATATATATATATATATATATATATACATATATATATATACATATACATATATATACATATACATATATATATACATATATATATATATATATATATATATATATATATATATATATATATATATATATACATATATATATACATATACATATATATATACATATACATATATATATACATATATATATATATATATATATATATATATATATATATATATATACACACACACATACATATACACATATACGTAAAAGAGAGAGAGAGAGGTGGAGTGAAATAGACTATGAATGTACCGAAAATATAATCATGTGCCTCAGACACTACATACATGTACCATTCTAAGACACCCGCAGCAGTAATCCACCAAGAAATAGCGATATCTTGGAAAATAGTGAAAACGAAGATCGATCAGAAGAAACACAAAAAAAAAAAAAAAAGACGGAGGGAGAAGAGAATGTGTCTTAAGGAGCATCGGCGAGCAGCAGAGACCGCGACGAGGGAGGACGATAAGAATCTCGGGTTCTGGACAGCTGTCAGGGAGGCTGGTGCGGAGACGACCCGGGGACCTGCTCTGCTACACAGCTTTTGTTTTAGCTGTGGCCTGGACGGTGGGCGAGGGAGGGGTGGGTGGGAGTGGGGAGGGTGGGGGAGGAAGGAGGACGGTGGGGGAGGAGGGGGGATGGTGGGGGGGGGGAGGAAGAGGGGTGGTGGGGAGGGGGAGGAAGGGGGGTGGGAGGGGGAGGAAGGGGATTGGTGGGGAGAGGGGGAGGAAGGAGGATGGTGGGTGGTGGGGAGGGGGAGGTAGTGGGGATGATGGGGAGGGGGAGGAAGGGGGATGATGGGGGAGAGGGAGGAAGGAGGATGGTGGGGTAGGGGAGGTAGGGGGACGGAGGGCGAAGGAGGGGGGTGGGAGTGGGGAGGGGGAGGAGAGAGTAGAGGCTTAGGGGATGGGTAAGAGGGTGGGAAATGAGTGGAGGGAGACGAAGATGGGGTGGATGGGTGGGTCGGAGGGTGGGAGCGTGGCGGAGGAAGGGTGAGAGATATGGACACTTTAGATACGATTTCACAGTGGGGGGATCACTCCAAGGGGGGGTGGGCGGGGAGTGGGGAGTGTCGTCGGTGTGATAACTGTGATATTAAATATTCTTCGTTGTATAAGCTCCCCGGGATGCGTTTTGGCACGCGAGTTCCATTGTGTTTTTCCCCCCTTTCGTGATAAGACTTCAGGGTGACCATATTTAGAAAACGTGCACTTACGGTTATGATAAGCCCTTATATACTCCGATAATTCTACTGGAATAAACAGAATAAGAATGGGGACAAAATGGCTTGGATGCGGAAGCGAATGCTTTCCTACTCTTATTATTATTATTATTATTTTATTATTATTATTATTTCTCCTCCTCTTCCTCCTCCTAGCATACCCACACCAGAACCCCTCCTCCTCCTCCTTCTCCTTCTCCTCCCTCGCATACCTACACCAGAACCCCTCCCCTCCTCTTCCCCCTCCTTCTTCTTCTCCTCCTCCCTCCTCCTCCTCCTACTCCTCCTCCTCCTACTCCTCCTCCTCCTTTCCCTCCTCCTCCATCTCCCCCTCCTTCCCCTCCCCCTTCCCCTCCTCCCCCTCCTCCCCCCCACATACCCGCACCAGGACCCCCTCGCTCCTTCGCCACCCTCCTCCAACCCCCGCCCCCTCCTCCAACCTCCGCCCCCTCCTCCAACCCCCGCCCCCTCCTCCAACCCCCGGTGGCACAGAGCGAACCCCGACAACAAAGTCCAACCCGGCGAGCCACAGAGTAAACAGCCCCGCCGCTCGGTATTTGGCCGCTGCTTTGCTAATTTTATTTCGGCGGCCGAGATTTGGCGCGGAAATCCGTCTTGCCGTCTTCCCCAATCACGCCGCTCATAATTCGCGGCCGCCATCGACCCCGCCAATCAGGACACGGGGCGATTTGAGCGGGTTCGCGGGCGATTTTTGCGCCGTTTCGCATCCCGGGTTGTGTTGTGGTTGTTAGTCTCACAATCGGCGGGGTTAGGGGGGTTGTGGGCGGCGGGGCAAGAGAGAGGGAAGCGCAATGGGCGAGAAGGCCGGTATTTGCATGTTCCGAGTCGCCCGCCGATGACAGGCGCGTTACCAGCCTTGAAATAGATGCGGATAGACTCCTCTCCTTCCGCGGAATGTCGGAGTTCGGTCATACGACAAATCTGAATTTTTCACGATTATGGGGCCGGAGTTGTGCGGTTTAAAGAATTGGCTGGCTGCCTCTTTCTCGTTTTTTTTTATTTTATTTTCTTCTCTTCTCTTTATTTCTCTGTTCTTCTCTTCCCTTTATTTCTCTGTTCCTCTCTCTCTCTCTCTCTCTCTCTCTCTCTCTCTCTCTCTCTCTCTCTCTCTCTCTCTCTCTCTCTCTCTCTCTCTCTCTCTCTCTCTCTCTCTCTCTCTCTCTCTCTCTCTCTCTCTCTCTCTCTCCTCTCTCTCTCTCTCTCACGCACACGCACACGCACACGCACATGCACACGCGCACACACA
>NC_091550.1:51026984-51041984 GCF_042767895.1 Penaeus vannamei
CTGCATATCCTCAGGCTTCGTGGGCGTACCTCGGCCCTTACGCGACTCCACCAGGCCGCCCATGTATGCGTGGCGCTGGCGACGAAGCACGGGCGGCTTCTCGCTTCGTCCCAGCTGAGTGACGAAGGCTCAGTCCAAGGCTCCTTCGCCAGCGTGTCTTCGAAGGCCCGAGTCCTCCTGCTTGTCTCTTGACTGCCGCCCGCCCTCCGCCCTCCGCCCGCCCACCTTCCAAACGACTGCCCTCATGCCCTCTCCTTCCAGCCGCCCACACGCCCGCCCATCCCGAGGCTCGCATGGGGTGACGGCATCCTCTCGCTGTCCACGCTTTATGCCCTTTCTGATCGTGCGTTTCATTCCTATTTGATTTTGCATTCGAATCGCAGTTCGTCTTATTCTATTGGACTGCAAACCTCGCTGCTAAAAATTCTGCATTTTGTGTTTTTTTTTTTGCATTTTACGTATATGTGCACGCTTATAAGTGTTTGCATTGTGTTCTGTATAATGATATTGCTTAGGGAAATAATATTGTTTTAAATCGGGATTGTCATTCTCCTTTTTATGGCAGATTATCTAAACGAACAAAGAAACAAAAACAGGTAATGGGTAGAAGAGAGAAGTAAAAAAACGAGAGAGAGTAATTGGAAGAGAAAGAGATCGATGGAAAGGAAGGTGGGAACAGAGAGAGAGAGAGAGAGAGAGAGAGAGAGAGAGAGAGAGAGAGAGAGAGAGAGAGAGAGAGAGAGAGAGAGAGAGAGAGAGAGAGAGAGAGAGAGAAAGGTGCCGTATTTTAGTTGTGGTAGAGTATGCAGATGCTGCCCTCCCCGGCAGCCATAATTAGAGGGGGTGTCACGCCGCGTTTGTCACTGCTCACCCCCTCCTCTTCTCCCTGCCCCTTGCCCCTTCTCCCCCTATTTGCCCTTCCCCCTTCCTCTTTGCGTCCTCTCCCCATTCCCCATCGCCTTTCCCCCCTCTCCACTTCTTCCTTTTCTCCCTCCTCTCTACAATTTCCCCCCTCTTCCTTTCTCCACCTTTCCCCCCTCTCCGCCTATCCTCGTCCCCTCCTCTCCTCCTTTCCCCGCTCTCCCCCTTTCTACATTTCCCACTCTCCCCCTCTCCACCTTTCCCCCCTCTCCCCCTCTCCTCGCTTCCTCCCCCCCCCCTCCTCCCCCTCCCCTCCCCCCCTTTCTACCGTCATCCCAACTTCTACCTTTGTTTACTCGAAATTTATCGCGCTCGAAGCCGACGCGAAAAACATTTCCACCGCCGTTTTTCCCCTTCGTTATTGGACAGGGGCGGCCGATCCGTGGCGAGCGTCCGCTGGGGTACGGCGCGAGTCGGGTGCCGGGGGCGCTGCGCAGACGACCCGGAGAAATGGACACCGGTTCGCATCGCAGAATTTCGGCACGGAAATATTTGATAAAAGAGAAGTAGAGATGTATAAGAAAAATTAAAATATTACCGTTAGCGACTCGGAGCGGCGGAATCGCACTCTGAAGGCATTTCCCCCGATCGTGTAGGTCGGTGATGCAGGATCGTCGTCCGCCACATAAATCCGTCGGCAGATCGGCCTCAGATAGCGAGTGAGCGATAATTTGTAGCGTTTGTCACCGGCGAGCACAGCGAGGGGCGATAAAGAGATGGCGATAAAGCTACGGCGATAGAGAAACGGCAATAAAGAGATGACAGGGAAGAAGACGACGGGACAGAAACGACAATAAAGAGGCTGCAGTTGAAAGACGAGGATAAAGATGCGGCGATTCAGAACCGACAGGAAAGAGATAGCAAAATGTCCGCAAAATATATGGCAATTAAGAAAAAAAAACAGTAAAAGGACAACGAAAATGCGACGATGCAGAAACAACCCTAAAGAGATAATAGAGAAATGACAATAAAGATATACGATACAAAGACGACAATAAAAAGCGATAAAGGATACGACGCAATTGAGTCACTGGCGAGTAAAGAAGTCCACGCTGCCTGTGACTCGAGCCTTGTTCTTGAAGGAAGCTGGAAGGTGTCGCCGTTAGAGGAGGAGGGGGCGGGGGGCGGGGGGCGGGGGCGGGGTCTTTGAGGGGGTGATTAGTATTAGTATGATAATGATAATTAAAATCATCATTGTCAGCAGTAGCATTATCATTTTAATAGTAACAACGATGATGGTGAGGATAATGGCGATAACAATGATATTGAGTTTGAAGAGAGAGAGAGAGAATGGAAGGGAAGAGAGACAGGAGAAGTAGACAGAGAGAATTCGTGTGTGTCTGTACGTGATGTATGTGTCTGGCGAGGGAATGCGAAAGGCGCTGAGACAGGAAATGAGACGGCAAGGGAAATATAAGGACGCTGTACTTCGTCGCGCGTGTGAGTCGAATGCGGAAGACGCGGAGGCAGCGAACACCCGAGAGCAGAACGTCGGAAGAAGAGATAAATAAGGAAATTTTGAAAAAAAGGAGAGAGGAAAGAAAAGAGACGAAACGGGAGATGTATATGAAAAAAGAAGGAGAACAGAATAAAGAAGAGAGAGAAAAGAGACAACGATAAAGAGCGTGTCCCAGAACCTCTCGACTTGTTTTTGCCGCGACAGATAAGAGGTCGGGGGAGGGAGGGGGGAAGGGGAGGGAAGAGAGAGAGAGAGAAGAAGGTGGAGGGGTAGAAGAGGGAGAAGGAGGGGGTGGGGAGGGAGGGAGATGGGCTAGGTCGGGAGACGAGGAGTGGGAGGAGGGGAAGGGGAGGGAGGGAAAGGAGAGGGAGAAAGAGAAGGGAGTAGAGGGGGAGAGGGGGGAGATAGAGTGGAGGGGAAGGGGGGGTGAGGGAGTTCGGTCGTGGAGACACCGCTACAACCGACATAAATTCACTCGGGAGGGAGATAGGTTTCTCGAGGCATTAATTTTTAAGATCGCGCGGGTCAAGGGTCGGCGAGTGGAACGTCCCCGAGGAGGCTGGGGACGTGTGTTGCTCTCCCCGGCGGAATCCTTAATGGCGGAGCTTTATTGTGAAGCGTCCTAGCCCCCCACCCCACCCCCCACCCCTTCGCTAACCCGTCCCCTACAATTTTTCCTACTCCTTATCCTCTTTCTCTCTTTCTTCCTCTTTTCCTCTCTTTCTTCTGCCTATTTTTCTCTCTTTCTTCTGCCTATTTTTCTCTCTTTCGTTCTTCCTCTCTTTCTCTCCTCTTCCTATTTTTCTCTTTTTCCTATTTTTGTTTCTTCCTTCTTCCTATTTTTCTCTCTTCCTTCTTCCTATTTTTCTCTCTTCCTTCTTCCTCTCCGTCTCCTTTGCATCTTCCTTTCCCTTCTTTCTTCTTCACCTTCTCTTAGACTCCCCTCCCTCATTTCTCCCTTCCCTCGTCTCTCCCATTTTTCTCTCTTCTATCTCCCATCCATCCCCCTTCCTTCTACCTTGCCTCCCTCCCCTCCGCTTTCTAAGATACTCTCTTCTCCTCCCCTCCTCTCTCTTTTCTCACTCTTCTCTCCTCTCTCTCTCCCCTCTCCTCCCCCTCCCCCTTCCCTCCTTTCTCTCCTTTCTCATCTCCTTTCTCTCTCCTCTCCCCTCCTCTCCTCTCCTCTCCTCTCCTCTCCTCTCCTTTCCCCCTCTCCTGTCCTCTCTAATTAGTTGTTTACCCTCGTGGAATCTACTATAGAAATCGCTTGGTTCTCTTTCCTGGGATTTTTAGATTGTTCTAGAAGTCTCGAAGGACGTAAAGGATGCCAAATAAGCGCGTAGGATATTTGCGCGGTCTTCAACTCCCCCCCCCCCCCCTCCTTCTCCTTCTTCTCTTCTTCTTCTTCTTCTTCTTCTTCTTCTTCTTCTTCTTCTTCTTTTTCTTCTTCTTCTTCTTCTTCTTCTTCTTCTTCTTCTTCTTCTTCTTCTTCTTCTTCTTCCTCCTCCTCATCCTCCTCCTCCTCCTCCTCCTCCTCCTCCTCCTTCTCCTTTTCAAGAATTATATCGGTCCTGGTTGGGACTCTGCGAACCCACAGATTGATATCAATGGAGTTCTGTGTGTGGGTGTGTCTAAGTATGTGTGTATTTATTGTGTCTGTGTGTCTGGTTGTCTTCGTGTGTGCGTTTGTGTGTGTTTGAGGGCGATTTTTTGTATGTGTGTGATTCTGTGTTTTTATAGTATGCGTTTGTGTGTGCATATGCGTGTGTTTTTGGAAGTGTTTGCGTGTGTATATGCGTATGTGTTTGGAAGTGTTTGTGTGTACATATGTGTGTGTATTTGGAAGTGTTTGCGTGTGCATTTGTATAAGTATGTGTGTGGCGTAAAATATGTATCTCTGGAACTCGAGTGGCCCGGCCGTCAGAGTAAATCACGGAGGACACATTCCTGATCCATATATTGGTGGGCCTGGCACAGGGAGCGACTTGGGGACTGAGGACTGGCAAAAGGAGAAGAAGAAGACGAAGAAGAAGAAGAAGAAGAAGAGGAAGAGGAGGAGGAGGAGGAGGAGGAGAGGAAGAAGAAGAAGAAGAAGATGATGATGAAAGACAGGGATTAAAACAAGGAAGAGAGAGAGGAAGGAAGAAGAATGGAAAAAAAATGATGACTGGAGAATGAAGAGCATAAAAAAGAAGAAGGGGAATAAGGTCAAGGTGTTAAAGTTCGGAAGAAAGAGATGGAAGACATGTAAAAAAGTGGAATAGTGAGAAGATATTTAAGACCAGATGGAGGGGGGAAAGGAGAGTGTCGGAGTAGGAAAGAAGAAGAAAGAAAATCACGAGAAGGGGAAAATGTAAGAAAAAGTGTTAAAGCAAGGAAGAAGGACAGAATAGAAAAAAAATATGGAGAAGGGAAAGTTGTAAACGCTCATAGGAGAGCAGATAAAAGGAGACACAGAGATAGAGCGATAAAGCGGAGAGATGGGGCAGGAAGAGAGAGAGAGTACAAGAAAAAAAAAATTCTCTCTTCACATATTGAGTAAGTCCAGGTTACGGCCGAGGAGAGTGAAGTAGAGAAGTAGAGAAGTAGAGTCACTCGGAACAAAGGATAACTGGCTAATGTTATGCGTAGAGATAATTCTTGTTTGGATGCCAGTTCGTTTCCTCCTTACGCAAGATGACAGGGAGAGGGGGGAGGGGGGGTGATGGAGGGAGGGAAGGGGGAGGAGAGGGGGAGGGGAGGTGATGGGGGGAGGGAGGGAGGAGGTGATGGAGGGAGGGGGGAGGAGGGGAGAGGAAAGAGTAGGGGTGGGAATATCCTCCTTCTTTATCTCTCCTGTGTCCTTCTCCCCCCCCCCCCCTCCCAACAGTTCGGAGCTCTACATCGCCCGATACCCCCTCCTCTTCTTGTCCCCTTGCATACCCCCCGCCATGTCCCTTCTTCTCCCCCCTTCCCCCTACCATACCCTCCTTCCCTCCACCGGCCTCCCTCTCCCATACCCTTCCCCTCCCCCCTTCCTATACCCCTTCTCCTCCTCCCACCCCTCCTATACCCCCTCCCCTCCTCCCCCCCCTTCCCATACCCCTCCCCTCCTCCTCCCTCCCTCTTCCCATACCCCCCTCCATACCCCCCTCTATACCCCCCTCCACCCGTACCCTCCCCACCCCCGTCCCTCTATCGTAAATATTCACCTTTCGACTATCCCTTACATCGGAGCCCACAACAATGGCCGCTTTGTCGCGCGAGTGGAGTGCCGGGTCGGGTCGGCGGTGTCGGGTCGGCGGTGTCCTCTGGCGATGGTGTCGTCGGGTATTGTGCTTGGTGCGAGGGGCGTCCGCGATACCATCAGGACACCTCGTAGCGGCGTGGCGGGGGACGGCAGGGTAGTAGCGGGGCGTAGCGGGGGGGCGGCCGTACCTTGTCCTGCTCACACACACACGCGCACACGAATGTACACTCGCACACTTACATACAGACACGATTCGCTTTGCTGCTGCTGCTGCAGGAGGAGGAAGAGGGGCGACTTTTCTGTGAGGACTTTGTCCCTTTTTTCGTCTTGGGAAATAGAAAGGCTAATGGAAGGGGAAAGGGATTGAAAAGATACTTTTTATCTTTATTCTCTCTATATCCATATATATATATATATATATATATATATATATATATATATATATATATGTATGTATGTATGTATGTGTGTATCTTTGTCTGTCTACCTTTCCATCTCTATCAATACCTATATCTACCTAGGTATTGATTTCCCTCTCTTCCCCAATACTCTTTCCCTTCCTCCCGACCTCCCTTCGTTTCTTCCTTTTCCACTCTCACTCTCACCCTCCCCCTCATCCTCACCTTTCACTTCCACCCTCCCCCTCCCCCTCCCCCTTTTTATCACCCTCTGCCTATCTCTCGCCCCATGCCTCACATAGGCCGCATACCCCGATCCCAGAAGCCGAGATGTTCGTTCCTCCCCGTGCATGACAGTGTCCAAGTTCCTTCTACCTCCGTGTCCGCGTCTCCTTGTCCCATACCCTGTTCCGCAACCCTCCCCCTCCCTCTCCTCCCTCCCTCTGTGCCCCAATACCCCAGCAGGGAGGTAGGGAGGAGGTGGAGGATAGGGGAGGGCATGGGAGACAGGGACGGGATGGAGGAGGGCAGGGGTAGGCCAGAGGGACTAGGGGAGGGGAGCAGGAGAAGAAATGGGGAACAGGTAGGGGAGGTTGGGCAGGGGAGGACTAGGCAGACAGGTTGGAGAGGGAGGGCAGGGGAACACAGAGGGGGCAGGGTAGGGCAGGGAAGGCAGGGGAGACAGGGAGACAGGTAGGTGAGGCCAAACCAGCACTCCCTGGACGTGTCGCAGCCTTAATCGGCCTGCCATCACAACCGCTCTGTCACTCCGCTTATATGAACGAGCTATGATCCCTTCCCGCCGGCAAAATAAACTTGTAAACTTTTATGTTGTCTTATGCATACTATGTGGGTGGGTGTGGGGGGTGGGGTGGGAGGGAGTTGGGGAGGATGGACAAGCCGTTTAAAGTGTGGGAGAAGAATAAAAGTTTTATATGAAGGAAGTGGAAGATAGATGGTTGGAAAATACGATGAAGGTATAATTGAATGTTGGAATGAGAATGTATTATTATTATTATTATTATTGTCGATGTTGTTGTTATAATATTGATGATGATCATTATTATTATTGTTTATTTTTATTGTTAATGTTGTTTTGCTATTGCAAGGGAAAGTGAATCCTCTGTGTTTTCTAGGACCGGTGTGATTGAAAAATATTTATGTGATGTATTTTCAAAACGCATAAACTTTTTACGCAAATATACATGCGCGTGCATGTATATTTGCATGTTTCTTAGCAAGTTAGCGCATACGTTGGCGTGTTTGTGTGCGTGTGTGTGTGTTTGTGTGCGCGGGTGTGTTTGAGGGTCCCACAGTCAAGCTGCCGATGTCTATCATTGTGTTGTCAACCCCAGGTAAAGGATGGCTGTGCTCCCCCTTATCTCCGGTCGACTCGCAGTGCTGCAGCGCGCATTAATTCTTGTCTCGATAAGGCGTGATTTATTTATTCTAAAGCATCTACGAACTTTCTGGAACGTCTTGCGGGCCGCCAAATAAGTCGGGGAGGGACAAGTAGGTGCTGGAGGGACTTTGGGGACAGGACGGGGGGGGGGAGGTGATTGTGTGTGCGTGTGCGTGTGTGTGTGTGTGTGGTTGAGATAGCGAGAGAATGAAAAGCAGGAGGGGAGTAGGAGGAAGAGAAGGGGCAAGAAAAAGAGGAGGAGGCGGAAGGGGAGGTGCAAGGACTGGCTTCCAGGGTGTCCCTCGAACCCCCAGCGTTCCCCTTGTTGTGATGTGCGATGATGAGGAAACGAGTTCGTCCTCCCCTCCTCCTCCCTCTCCCCTTTATTCCCCCCTCCCCCCAAAGTCCTCCTGAGCGAGTGCCTCATTCTGATACTATCTCGTGATTGTGAGGGACGGCGGGGCGGCGGCGGCGGGTTGCGGGGCGGGCTTCCTCGCGACCCACGGGGAAGGACGGGGAGTAATTACCGGGCGCGTCCTTCGTGTTTGCGGAGTGCGGAGTGATCGGGTTACGCGGGGGGCGGAGGGAGGGGGAGGGTAGGATTCGTGGGGGGTTTTGCGCGAGGGAGGGACGCCGTGCAGCTGCGAGTTCGGGGGCGCGTGCGTTCCGAGGTGGGTGCTGTATGCCGGTCGCACGCGCAACATAGGGCGATTTTACTCATCAGCAGTCTTGTGTCAGGTATGCATTGGCAGCTGCTTGGTAATGATATGGAGACGGATGCCATCGGATAAAACATGCATAAAAAAGATGGCGAAAGATAAATATTTTGAAGTCGTCGTTTGTCTTGACAAAGTAATATTAACATGACCTATTTTTTCCCCCTCCATCTTCCTGACACCAGATCCTGACACCAGATCCTGACACCGACGTTCGCCTAAGAACTTTTCATGCAGTCATGGCGTCGTCAGCCAGTATTTCTGAATATTTATTGCTATTTTCGTTTATCCTTTTCTCTCTCTCTATTAATCTTCCTCTTTCTGATATCGCATTGAGGAGAATAAATGAATAGCTTATCACACAGCTTTTATTTGCCTTAGCTGATGACACTTGAGCTGAGAGGCAGCTGTACAGGCGGTGCAGGTGTGCGCGCCTGTGTGGGTGGTGTGTCTGTCAGTCTGTCTGTCTGTCTGTCTGTATCCGTACCTGTGTCTTTGTTTATGTTTGTATCTTTGTTTGTGCGGTGGGTAGTGGTGTGTGTGTCTGTCTGTCTGTGTGTATGCATACCTGTGTCTTTGTTTATGTGTGTGTCTTGCTTATTGCGTTAGGATATGTGTTTAAGTAAATACACTTCTCTAAGCCTGTTATTATAACTTTTTTATATATATTTTATTAACATTTAGATCTTTCTATAACGTGTTTGATTAGACTTGTATTGCAGGTTTAGTCATCATTTATGTTTTTTTTCACATTATGCTGACATTATTTTTTGATCACGAATATCTACTTGAAATCAGCATAATTAGATGTAAAACTGCAATATATGTATCACTACATGTATGATATGTATATAACTATGTAACTCTCTCTCTCTCTCTCTCTCTCTCTCTCTCTCTCTCTCTCTCTCTCTCTCTCTCTCTCTCTCTCTCTCTCTCTCTCTCTCTATATCTATATATATATATATATATATATATATATATATATATATATATATATATATATATATATATATATTTATTTATTTATATATATATATATATATATATATACTTACATATACTTATATATGTATATATGCATATATACATATATATACACATCTTGGTCCTCAAAGCAGACGACATCTGCAGAAGGAACAGCGACGCCCTTCGGCCCTTTGTGTCGAGGCCTTTGAGTACGAGGGCGAGCGCGGGCGACGCGGCTGCCAGCGATCTCGAAGACTGATATCAAGCACGCAGTATTTTTCTACAGTGGAAGGCGGTTTATTATCGGGAATCACAGCGCAGGCGACACGCGAAAGGGAGACAGGGTTGCTTAGCGCTTGTTTGTTTTGTGGGCGCTTGGGGATTGCGGATGGCGATGCTTTGGTTCTTCGATTTTTTATTTGATTTTTGGGGTTTTTTTCTCTCTCTCTCTCTTTTCGTTCTTTTGAGGTTTTGTTCGTCTCTTGGGGTGATTCTTTGGTTGTGTTGTTTTTTCCCTCGTTTTCTTTGTGAGTTTTTTTCGTTTCCTTCCTCTTCCTTCTGCTGTTTTGTCTATTCTTTGGTTTGCCTTTCTGTGTCTCTCCCTGTTCTCCCTTACCCACACCTTCGCTTGTCCTTTTGTCTCCTTTGCCTTGTCATCCGCGTCCCTACATCTTCTCCCCTCTCTTTGCCCTCCCTTGTATTGCCCTCCGCTCCCTCTTCCAGCTCTCTCTCTTCCTCTCCCTCTCCCTTGCCTTCGCCTTGCCTCTTTGCTTTACCTTCTGTGTCCCTCCTCCTACCCCTCCCCTACTTCCTCCCTCGCCCCTATTATGCCTCCATAGTATTGCCCTTCTTGCCCCTCCTTCCACTTCCCCACCCTTCCTGTCCCTTGCTCCTCCTTCATCTTGTCCCTCCATCATCTTCCCTCCCTCCCTGCCCCTTGTCCCTCCATCATCTTCCCTCCCTTCCCCTGCCCTCTTGCCCCCTCCATCTCCCCTCCCCCCTCCTCCTTGCCCTTCCATCTCCCCTCCCCCCTGCCCCTTGCCCCTCCATCTCCCTCCCACCCCCTGCCCCTTGCCCCTCCATCTCCCCTCCCACCCCCTGCCCCTTGCCCTTCCATTTCCCTCGGCCTCTGCCCCTTGTCCCTCCATCATCTTCCCTCCCTTCCTGCCCCTTGCCCTTCTATCTCCCCTCCTCCATTTCCCCTGCCCCTCCCTCTTGCCCCTTGCCCCTCCATTTCCCCTCCCCCTGCCCCTTGCCCCTCCATCTCCCTCCCCTCCCCTTCCCCTTGCCCTTCTATCTCCCCTCCCCCCTCCTCCATCTCCCCTCCCACCCCCTGCCCCTTGCCCTTCCATCTCCCCTCCCCCCTCCCCCCTGCCCCTTGCCCCTCCGCCGCCGCTTCCCCGTGATGTTGCAAGCATAACCTCGCGCCGCCGCCCCTTGACCAGTTCTTATTGCAAATTAAATCAACGTCGACCTGATGTGCAGTGTCAGTCTTCCGCCCACGTGGCCGCCCGCGTGCTCAGCCAGTCATCGATTTCTGGCTTTTCCTTGCCTTTTCTTTATCAGTTTTTTTCTATCTCTCTCTCTTTCTTTTCTGTCTTTCTCTTTTATCTTTCTTTTCTCTTTCTCTTTCTCTTTCTCTTTCTCTTTCTCTTTCTCTTTCTCTTTCTCTTTCTCTTTCTCTTTCTCTTTCTCTTTCTCTCTCTCTCTCTCTCTCTCTCTCTCTCTCTCTCTCTCTCTCTCTCTCTCTCTCTCTCTCTCTCTCTCTCTCTCTCTCTCTTTCTCTCTCTCTCTCTCCCTCTCTCCCTCTCTCCCTCCCTCCCTCCCTCCCTCCCTCCCTCTCTCCCTCCCTCCCTCCCTCCCTCCCTCCCTCCCTCCCCCCGTGCGTGTGGGTGTGTGCAATTTTCGTAAATGTTCATTGTGTTGGTAAAGGAGGAATTAAAAGAGTGTCCAGGTGACCTAATCTGACCCTTGACGTTCTTGCAAGACAGGTTTCGAACTTATCAAAATACTGAAGTAACCCTTGACGTGTATCCTGTGTGTCTGTATTGATTCCTATTTACCAATTAATTTTTCTCACCGGAACTGCATCTCCCATTTCCTTTATCAAGTCAGTGACGAAAGAGCTTCTTGCACCACCGGGCTGTGGCGGCCGGACAGGTCAGGTCACCCAGCCAGTGTAGGGTCGTAATCATGATGGGAGTATTCAAATAGGTGCGTTTAATTGCTTTCATAAATTTCAGCTGATGAACGTCGACATTTATCATCGTGTTTGACTTGTGCGTTTATTATGCGACTGGGAATGCCTGTGTGTACTTATATTTTTACGAATGCCGTGGAGATGTAACTCAAATATGTATGTGTACACTTATAATGATACGTTTAGATATGTTGAATATATTAGATATGCATATATGCGGACCTGTGTACAGTTGCAGTTGTATATTTAGCAAGAAGTCATGCACATTAAAACGTGTACTTACACACACACGTACATACATACACACGCACGATGTTACTTAGTAAAACTAAATAAAAACACGCGCACACAGATATATGTATATATCTGTGTGTGTGCATGGATGTATGGTTTTATATAACGTAAACAAGGAAAGTCAATGATCTAAAAACAAGATTTGTCCTTTTTTATAAGTGGCTTATCAGACATCGTGTTTTCAGTTTTTTTTCTCTTCTTCTTTTTTCAACTATCTTTCCTCAAAATCGGATTTTTTGCGTGCAGTTTCGTGCAGTTTCTGTCGTCGTAAGATCAGGCGATGGGGCGTTGGCGAGCAGAGTGGCGACGGCGGGAGAGGTGGCGAGTGCGCGGATGCCCCATGCAGGTGCTGTGGCGATAGGCTGGCCGATTGGCTCCGATTACACGCGTCCTCTGCTATCCTTGTCTCCTTCTGGTCCCTGCTTTAGCGTCTCGCTCTCTTTCTGATGCTATTTCTCTTTCTATTTTTTTTCTGTTTCTCTCTTGTTATTTCTGTTTGTATCTCTCTCTCTTTCTCTCTCTCTCTCTCTCTCTCTCTCTCTCTCTCTCTCTCTCTCTCTCTCTCTCTCTCTCTCTCTCTCTCTCTCTCCCTCCCTCCCTCCCTCCCTCCCTCCCTCCCTCTCCCCATCCCTCTCCCCATCCCTCTCCCCATCTCTATCAGCTCCCTCCCTTCCTCCCTCCCCTTCTCCCTCTCCCCCTCTAACTCCCCATCCCTCCCTCCCTCCCTCCCTCCTCCCCTCTCCTTACCTCTCCCCCTCTCCCTTTCCCTCCCCCTCTCCCTTTCCCTCCCCCTCACCCCTTCCCTCCCCCCCCCTCCCCACCATCCCCCCCCCTTCGCCCAACAAAACAAAACAAAACAAAAACAAAAAAAAACGTTTTTATCTTCGCGGTTGCCTCTTTTTACCCGCGTTATGGCCACGTTTCTCTTCAGGCTCCGAGGCCCAGCACTGTCACTGCATTTTATTGCTTTGTGTGTTTATGTTCCCGATTTGTTTGTCTTGTGTTCGGAGGATTTTTTTGTTGTATTTTTTATTTGTCGTCTTGTGTTCGGAAGATTTTTTGTTGTATTTTTTATTTGTCGTCTTTTGTTCGGAAGATTTTTTTGTATTTTTTATTTGTCGTCTTGTGTTCGGAAGATTTTTTGTTGTATTTTTTATTTGTTCGTTTTGTGTTCGGGAGATTTTTTTTATTTGTTTGTCTTGTGTTCGGAGGATTTTTTTTGTATTTTTTATTTGTTGTTTTGTGTTCGGAAGATTTTTTTTTTATTTGTCGTTTTGTGTTCGGAAGATTTTTTTTTTGTATTTTTTATTTTTTATTTGTCGTTTTGTGTACGGATTTGTTGTATTTTTTATATGTCGTTTTGTGTTCGGAGGATTTTTTGTTGTATTTTTTATTTGTCGTCTTGTGTTCGGATTTTTTTTTTTTTTTTTTGTCGTTTTGTGTTCGGAAGATTTTTTTTGTATTTTTTATTTGTCGTCTTGTGTTCGGAAGATTTTTTTGTATTTTTTATTTGTTCGTCTTGTGTTCGTTTTTTTTTTTTGTATTTTTTATTTGTCGTCTTGTGTTCGGAAGATTTTTTTGGTATTTTGTATTTGTTTTTGTCAATTTATTTGTTTGTTTGTTGGTCGAGTTGATGGTGGTGAGAACTTTGGTGGGGTTATGTGATTCTGTTAAAATAAAGTTTTAGTTATATTTTTTATTTGTTTATTGTTTATATGAGGGGATACAATCAAAGTTTTTTTTATATGTTTTTGTATTTTTTATGTATTTCTTAATTGTTCACAGATGGTGTTCTGTGATTTTTTTATCAATTTATTTATGTATTTGTTTATTGTTCGGGTGATTGTGGTGATGGTGTTCTGCTGTTCTGTGATTGTGGATAATATTGTGTTACGTTTTATTTATTGTTATGTTTTTGTTGTTGTGATTGTCATATGATACTGCATTTTATATTGATGATAATAGTAATTTTTATTGTTATCTTGATTATTCTCAATATTATTGTTGTGATCATTACTGGCATGGTTATTATTATTATCACTATTATCTTTTGTTATTTTAATTTTTTTATTATCATTATTATCACTATTATCGTTTGTTATTTTATTTTTTCTATTATCATTATTATTAAAGTTGTTATTATTGTTTCTTTTAGTCTTGCTGTTGATATTAGTATAATTTTATATTATTATTATATATTGTTATCATTATTATTATTATTGTTATTATTATTATTGTTATTATTATTATTATTATTATTATTATTATTATTATTATTATTATTATTATTATTAACTGGTTGTGGTGTTCTTGCAATTGCTGTTATTATTATTATTGTTGATATTACTACAATTATTGTTATCATTATCTGAATCAGTCCGATTTCGGGCACAGGCAACTCATACATTAAATATCTTTACGTATCTATATCTATCTATATATCTATATATATATATATATATATATATATATATATATAAATGTATATACATCTGTGTGTGTGTATTTGTGTATATATATGTGTGTGTGTGTGTATTTGTGTGTATATATATATGTGTGTGTGTATATATTTGTGTATATATATGTGTGCATATGTGTGTAGGTGTGTAGATGTGTATTGTGTGTGTGTATGTAAATGTATATGTATATGTATATGTATATGTATATATATATATATATATATATATATATATATATATATATATGTATATGTATATATATATAGTCGGTGCATATATATATGTATATATGATAAGTACATATATATCATATGTATATGTGTATATGTATATATATGTATGTATATATATGTATATATATATATATATATATATATATATATATATATATATACATACATATATATACATATATACATATACATATGATATATATGTACTTATTATATATATATATATGCACCGACTAAACCATCCGCCATTAAATAGCCAATTGTAAAGGCAGCGCAGCACCGCTTTCACAAATATCAGACCGAAACCGGAGATTCGGTGGCTTTTCAAGCAACACTCTACGGGTATTTCCTGCCAGGTTTCAGTGATTCGCTAATGCGGTGAATTAAGAGCAAAGTAAATAAATGAAAAATCGACACTTTCTTCAATTTTTTCCCCATTTTTAAATCACTCATGTACTATGAATATTTTCTCTTTTTTTTGGTTTACTTTGATATTTTTTGTTTGAATTTGGTTGTTGTTTTTCAAAAGATATATGGGTATTGTTAGATTACATTATATACCGATATTTTCGTCATGTTTCAAGTGCGTTCGTTAAATATTAATAGTGTTATCATTCTCTGCTATAGTCTGATATTCGAATAATTTCTAATGACATTGCTAATTGACTCATTATTAGCATTATTATTTTAATGGAAGTTATAATTAAATTTGATTCTTTGTTT
>NC_091550.1:51046984-51049484 GCF_042767895.1 Penaeus vannamei
TCCACCTCCCTCCACCCCACTCCACCCCCTCCACCTCCTTCCCCCTACCCGCTAGGTCAACCTCACACTCCAAGCCACTGTTGTTTTAGTCGCTTCTCCACGCGTTGGAGGCGGAGATCGTAAAGCGACTTTCACGCTGAACCTTGATAGAGTTTTATGGACTTCGAACCCAAACACAGACATTTTCTTCTTTTCTTATTTCTTCTCGTCTTTCTCTTCTTGTTCTTTTCGTCTTATTCTTCTTGTTTTTGTTCTTTTCGTCTTCCTCTTCTTCGTCTTGTTCTTTTCGTCTTCTTCTTCTCGTTCTATTCGTCTTCCGCTTCTTCTTCTTCTTCTTTTCGTTTTTCTTCTGTGTGTGTTCCTGCTTTTCCTTTTTCGTCTTCGTCTTTTTATTCTGCTTTTCCTTCTCCTCGTTCGTCTTCTTGTCCCTCTTCTTCTTTTCCTACTATTTCATCTTCTCTTCGTCCTTCATCTCCTATTTCCATTTTTGTGTCTCCTTCTTCTTCATTTATTTCTCCTTCTTGATTTATTTCTCCTTCTTCTTCATTATTTCTTCTTCCTCTTAATCTTCGTTTTTCTAAACACAAGTGGGAAAGAATATTTTTTTTAATGAAGTTACGCAAACTTAAATTGAGAAGTTTGAAGGAACTCGAAAGAACAGAATGAAAACAGAAGAAAAAAAAGGAAGGAGAATATACGTCGCGAAGGAGGGAGTAAGAAGCGAAGGGAGAGAAGGGAGTGGAGAGGGAGGGAGGGAAGAGGGGGGGGGGGGTACAGAGGACCAATGGGCGACACGTCAGGACTCCGACAAGAGCGATTAATCTTTGCTAATCAGGTTACTCCCGCTACCCTTCACCCCCCCCCTCCTTCCTCCCTACTGTTTCACCCTTCACCCTACCCCGTCCGTCCGTCCGTCCCTCCCTCCCTCCCTCCCTCCCTCCCTCTCTCCCTCTCTCCGTTTCACCCTTGACCCCCCCCCTCCTTCCTCCCTACTGTTTCACCCTTCACCCTACCTGCCTCCTTCCATCCCTCCCTCCCTCCTTACCCTCTCTCTCTCCGTCTCACCCTTCACCTAACCCTTCTCCCTCCCTTTTCCCAGCCACCTGCCTCCGTTTCACCCTTCGCCCTTCTACCCTGCCCCTTTTCCCCCCCCCAAATCCCTCTCGTTCCCTCCCTTTCCCCCCTGCCCCTTATCCGCTCCTTCCCTCCCTTTTCCCCCTACCCCTTACCCCCTCCTACCCTCCCTTTTCCCCCTTCACCCTACCCTCTCGCATCCCCCTTTACGCTGATATGCGGGATGCCTCGCTTATTTGAAACGTGTTGCATGCTGAATGGGTGTTGTGTGTATGTTTCCGCGTGTGTGTGTATCCAAGCAAGCACGAGCGCGTCTGTGCGCTTACTTAGGAGCGAGCTGCCATTTTGACTGTTTGCCCAAATGCAAAGTTATTTAGGTGCGTGTGTCTGGGCAGTTGCGGACATCATTATCTTCTTTATGCGTGCTCTGTTTTCTGTTATTCTTGTATCAGGAGGACGTTTAGATCCTCCCAGAACGACAGATGTCAGATGGGCCGCATCGCTGAGGCGGTGACGGCGGCGGGTGGGCGGGCCTTTTACTTGTTTCTGGGTTATGCTTCGGGTCTTTTAGTTTCTCTCTCTGTTTCTATTTATGTTTCTCTCTCTCCCTCTCTCTCTTTCTCTCTCTCTCTTTGTTTGTTTGTTTCTTTCTTTCTTTCTTTCTTTCTTTCTTTCTCTTTCTCTCTCTTTCTCTCTCTCTCTCTCTCTCTCTCTTTCTCTTTCTCTCGCTCTCTCGCTCTCTCGCTCTCTCTCTCTCTCTCTCTCTCTCTCTCTCCCTCCCTCCCTCCCTCCTTCCCTCTTTCCGCGCGAGCGCGTCTGTATTTCGTTTATTCCTTATGTCTTTCTCTGTCTCTCCTTTTCGCTCACTCATTCACTTCTCTTTCCCTTCATTTCTCTCATCTTTTTATACCTCCTTCCCCTCACCCCTTCTCATCGAAGAGCACTTTGCCCCCTCCCTCCTCCCCTCCCCTCCCCATCCCCTCCCTCCTCCCTCCCCCTCCCCTCCCCTCCCCCTCCCCCTCCGCCCCATTTCTCTCCCCTCCGCTTGGTCGTCTCGGCCTGTCACTTGCCCTGCTTGTTGTCGATAAACTTTGAATAATATGACATGTATTAATCTTCCATAATCAAGTTTGCGTTCCCCTGGTCCGCCTCCCCCGCCCTTTCCCCTCTCTCCCCTCTTTCTACTCTCTTTTCCTCTCCCCCTCGCCGCCTCAGTCCTTACTTGTCCCCTCTTTCTGGTCTCCTTCTCTTCTCTTCTCTTCTCTTCCCTTCTCTTCTCTTCTCTTCTTTCTTTCTTCCTCTTCTCTGTATCGCTCTTCGCTTTTTTTTCTTTTTTCTTCTACTCTATCGGGTTGGTAATATGTGTTTTATTACTGCAATAACATTTTCAATTGTTACTACTTTTGGTTGTATATTTTGTTTCATT
>NC_091550.1:51056984-51081984 GCF_042767895.1 Penaeus vannamei
CCTGAGTACTGCCTGAAGGTGCGCTCTTCCCCGGGGACATGTTCCAATATGGTGGAGGACTATCACACTCATTCACTTTCCCCCTTCCCCCCCTCCTCCCTCCTCCCCCGCTTCCTCTATAGCAGCCCCCCCCCATCCCACTATACAACAATATAACACCTTTTTCACTAATTGATGCGCAGAATCTGTGGCTGTAGGCACGATGTTTTGTGTGTGGCTGCGTGATAAAATGTATTATTTTTTGTTAAATATGCAGAAATGCACATACACACATATTGACACACATTCACATGTATTCATACACACATACACACGCACTCACACACATTCACATACACTCACACACACACACACACACACACACACACACACACACACACACACACACACACACACACACACACACACACACACACACACACACACACACTCACACACACACACACACACACACACACACACACACACACATACACACATACACACACACACACACACACACACACACACACACACACACACACACACACACACACACACACACACACACACACACACACACACACACACACACGTACATTCTCTCACTCGCTTTCTCACATTCACTCAATCTTCCTCCCTTTCTCTCATTCTAGTTCTTCTCTTGTTTCTCTCTCCTCTTTTTTCTTTATTTCACTCTCCTCCGCCCCACACAAACCTAACACACATTAACCCTCCCACCTTCTGCCTAAAGTCTTAAGTGCTTAGACTTTGCTCCTACTTACACTTACAAGACACACTTACACACACGACTCACGTTTCGGTGTAAGTAAATCGAGAAAAGTTTTGATTGCGTGCACGAGCGGCGTTGGCGTCGGACCTCCCTGCGTTGAGTTATTTTTCGGATAATAAACCCTGCAAATCCGAACGCTGATTAACGAGGCGTGTTATTGTGGTCCTGATATCGAGATTCCAACTCCCCCTCTCCTTCTCCCTCTCCCTCCCCCTCTTTCATCTCTAGGTCCCTCCCTCTCCCACTTCCAATTCCTTCCTCCAACTCCCTCTCCCTTCCTCTCCTTCTTTTACCTCCAACTTCCTTTCCCTCCCTCCCTTTCTCCTCCCTCTCCCTCTCTTTCTCTGCCATCTCCCTCCCTCTCCCTCCCTCTCCCTCCCTCTTCCTCCCCTCCCCATTTCTCCTCCCTCTCCCTCCCTTTCTCCTCCAGCTCCCTCCCTCTCCCCCTCCCTCCCTAGATTACCTAGTAGATTAGGTGATATCCAGCCTAGCGAATGAGCAACGAAAAATGGAAGAAAGACAGACTAAAATAACTCGGGATGAAGGAGGACCGACGAAGCACACAATGACGAAGCAACACAGACGCCGATGCCACACGACTTCCGAAGCGGTGGCACAGTATTCCCCACAGTGACGTCACAACCCGGCGCCACGTGACCCTGGCCATCACCGTACAGGAAAGACCCTCTGGCGACCCTCTGCACCGTAGGGCCGCGAAGTGAACAGCGTGGCTAGGGCCGAACGGAAGGATTATGGGATTTCGGGACCGATGATGAGGCGGCCCTTTTGTATGGGGGGGGGGGGGGGAAGATGGGGGGGAGGGATGGGGGGGAGGGTGAGAGGAGAGGATGGGAGAGGAGAGGGATGGGGGGTGAGAGAGAGGGAGGATGGAGAGGAGATGGGATGGGGGGTGAAGGAGAGGCGAGGGGAGAGGAGAGGGAGGGGAGATGGGAGAGGAAGGAGAGAGAGAGAGAGGAATAGATGGGAGGGAGGAGGGAAGGATGGAGAGGAGGGGGACGGAAAGACGGAGGGAGAGAGAGGGGAGGTCAAACGAAGAGAGGAGAGAGGAAGGAGGCGAGGGGGGGGGGGGACTAATCTGTTTGTCGATCCTTTGTTAGCTTGACTTGTGTATCTGTAGGAATGGGAAGTTGAGTCGGTTTCCCAAGGTCGGAGAGAGGGAAGGTCAAGGAATCCCGGTTTGAAAAGAGATAAATATTCTGGTTTCGTTTGACGTGATCCTGTGATGTCATTTTTTTTCTTTCTTTTTTTTTTTCTTTTGTGAGATGTTTATGGTGTTTAATTTATTTAAAGGTAGTGAGAAATTGAAACGTAGAGGGTAGGGGAAGAGGGAGAGGGAGAGAGGGAGCACGAGGAGAGTGAATGAGATAACAGATAGATGGATAGATATAAGATGAAGGCCGACACATTGGTGATAATAGCATTTGTTTTACCAATAGTTTATTGCTCCCGAGTAAAATTCTTTCCTCTGTTGATTTAACTTTAAAAGCTTTCTTATTTTCCTTTTTAGACGCTCCCCCACCTCCCTCTCTTCCCCCCCTCCCCTCCACCTCCCCCTCCCCCTCCATTTTAAAGGAAACAAGTTCTTGGCGAGATGGAGGGGGCGAAGGGGGGTGGGAGGGGGGCGAAGGAGGTCCTTAGGGATGCTGTTCTCTTCATCTCCCGCTCCGCTGAACTGGAAATGGCTTACACGTGCATCCAGCGACACTTTCCTTTTTTCACTGTTGTTCTCTCTCTCTCTCTCTCTCTCTCTCTCTCTCTCTCTCTCGCGCTCTCTCTCTCTTCTCTCTCTCTCTCTCTCTCTCTCTCTCTCTCTCTCTCTCTCTCTCTCTCTCTCTCTCTCTCTCTCTCTCTCTCTCCCTCTCCCTCTCCCTCTCTCTCTCTCTCTCTCTCTGCGCGCGCGCACGTGTGTGTGTTCATTTGTCTGTCTGTATGCCTTACTAACGTTTCGATGGAAGGGCGTGAGATGAGGAAATGGAACAAAGAGTAGAAGGAAGGAAAAGAGCAATGAAGGAAGGAAGAGGAGGAGACGGAAGGAAGAGCGACCGGCAGGGGAGGCAACGAGGCGAGAAGAGGGAGGGAATAGGAGAGAAGTGCCGGCGAGGGGAAGGGAGAGGGAGAGGGAGAGGGGATGTGATGGTGCTATGATTACTTCGACAAACACAAAGGGTCGGGCGCTCCCCCCATCCCCTCCCCTCGCCTCCCCTCTGCCCACCCATCACCCACCCCACCCTCCTCCCCTCGTCCCTCTCCCTTCCTCCCCTCCCCTCCCCACCCACCTCCTCCCCCCTTCCCCCTCTCCTCCCCTCCCCTCCCCGCCCACCCACCTCCTCCCCTCCCTCTGCTCCCTCCCCCTTCTCCTTTAGGCGACAAATTACCCGCCCGGCAGACCCGATTCGGATAGCGGGTGGGGAATACATAACCCGGATTACGATAGAGTAACTCTCGTAATGGCTGTCTTGTTGGCGATTGGAGTGCGGCGGGGAGGGGGGGGGCGAAGGAGGGGGCGTGTGCTGGGTTTGTTTTGGTTGTTTGGCTTGTTTAGGTGGTTAGGTTTAGGTGGTTGTGGATAGCACGGAGGGGAAAGACAACAGGCTGACCAATAGACAGACAGATAGACCGATAAACTGGCAGACAGACAGACAGACGGACTCCCCGCAACGCAAGAGCACGCCCCCGCCGCCCGCACTTCCGCCTGGGCCAGCGCGAGGGCCCGGCGGCGTCCGTCTCGCGCTCCTCATCTTTAAGCGGCGCGGAGGCCCTCGGAGGCGCGTCGTCGAGGCGGCAGGAGCTCGGAGGGGAAGCCGCCCCGCCGGGACCGCGGGAGGAGGAGCGAGTGTCCGCCGCTCCGGAGATAAAGCACGGCCTCTTGTTGACACCGACATCAGCCTCGCCGCCGCCGCCCGCGCCGAACAGCGATAGCGCGTCGGGGCGAAGAGGAGGAGGGAAGTGATTCGGGGCGGAGGCGGGCGTGGTGGGCGGCGATGTGTGGGTTTGTGGGCGTTGTTTTTTTTTTTGGTTCCTTGGTGTGCGGCGGTAGTTTTTCTTAAGATTTATTGGTCTTATTTTATTATCTTTTATTAGATTGTATTGCATTATATCATTTTTATAACATTATATTTTATTACATTATTATCATATCTTTAATTATATTTTATTACATTATTATCATATCTTTGATTATATTTTATTATATTATTATCATATCTTTGATTATATTTTATTATCATTATTCTTATCTTTTGTTGCAATTACAGTGTTGGTGCATTCAAATATGGTCTCAAGGCGGGTAGAATTATGCTTTTGTTTTGATATCACTGTTGTCTTTGTTATTGGTGGTGCGGTTGTTATGACTACTGTTTTTAGTATTGTTATTGTCGTTATGGTAATAGTAATGATAATAATGGTTATTGTTATCGGGTGTTGTTGTTCCTATTCCCATTATTGTTATTTTATATTGTTGTTATTATTTTTTTTTATTATTATTGTTATTATTATCATCATAATATATTTCATTATTGTTATTATAATTATTTTATTATTAATGCGATAATTGCTATTACCATTATTACTGTTTTTCGCTTGCATTCTTAGTATTTCGATGACCATTATCACACAGCATATTATTATTCCACTATTTTTGTTATTTTTATAAGTAATATTTTCTCTCCCATTATTAACATCACATTCTTCATTATTATACCTCCCACAATCACAAATTCCATCATAAATCAAGCTCTCTCTCTCTGCTTGTACAACCTTCGTATCTCGATAAGGCTTATCGCAATCACCTTCATCATCATTATGTCCCGAGGCACTATCTTTAGACGTCATCTCGCCCTCGTATCGTTGCACGCTGCAATCATCGTCATTATTGCAAATTAAGGTGATTTAAAGGGAAATTGCAAACACATACGTCTCCGCGCCGAGTGCCGGAATTAGTTGCTGGACGAGGCGACAGATGGCAGTGTGCGCCGCGGACGCCTGGGGGTTAGTGCCAGGTCAGTGGAGCGAGGACCTCGTCTCCTATCTTTCTTTTCCTCTTTATTCTTCTTTTTCTTCTTTTTTTTCTTCTTCTTTTTTCAGTTTCTTCCTTTCTTTCTTCTTTTATTTTATTTATTTTTCCATTTTATTCATTTCCTTTCTTTCTTCTTTTTTTCCATTTTCTTTCTTTCCTTTCTTCTTTTATTTTATTTCTTCATTTTCTTCTACCTCTTGTTTTTTCTTCTACTTCTTCAACATCCCCCATTCCCTGTTTCCTTCCCCTCCTCCTTGCCCATTTGAGGGAAAGCAGCAGCATCTTTCTTCGTTTTTTTTTATTTTTATCCAAATGTTCGCTTTATTATTTTATTTTTATGAGACAAGGCAGTTCGATCGGTTTGTTTTCGTGGCTTCTCGAGTTTTGTTTTGATCATCATCATCATTTTTTTTTAATTTCGCGTATTTGTGTGTTTGTTTACGCATGGTTTGTATTCATGTCTGCTTTTACTCTCTCTTTTTCCAAAGTGGAAGTCACGGATTATTTCTTTCCCTCTCTATTCATCTCTCTCTCTCTCTATTAATCTCTCTCTCTCTCTCTCTCTCTCTCTCTCTCTCTCTCTCTCTCTCTCTCTCTCTTTCTCTCTCTCTCTCTCTCTCTCTCTCTCTCTCTCTCTCTCTCTCTCTCTCTCTCTCTCCCTCCCTCCCTCCCTCCCTCCCTCCCTCCTCTTTCTCTCTCCCTCCCTCCCTCCCTTCCTCTCCCTCTCTCTCCTTCTCCCTCTCTCTCCCTCTCTCCCTCCCCCCTCTCTCTCCCTCTCACATTATACACTTTTACGGCTTCGGGATCTGCGGTGTGAGGTCGGCAGCTTGATTCTCTCGATGATTTACCTGTGAGAGAAGCGGGTGTCGCCCAGGTGATGCCGTCTCGCATTTTCCCTTCCGCAGAGAGAGGGAGAGAGGGTGAGGAAGAGAAAGAGTATGAGAGGGAAGGATGGAGGGATAGAGAGGGAGAGGGTGGAGAGGGAGAAGGAGGGAGAGAGATAGAGGGTGGAGAGGGAGAGGGAAGGAGGGAGGTGGGGAGGCAGATTATAATAGGGAGGAATGGAAGGAGACAAAGGAGAGAGAGGGAAGGAGAGGAAGAGGGCGAGGAGAGAGACGGTGAGTGAGAGGGAGAGACGTCGAACACACATCCAGGGTGACAAAAAAAGAAACAACGAATAGATTAGAAGAGAACCAGTCAACGTTATTCTAAAGGCTTTTAAATACCAGATTCTTTTTTTAATAAACTTGATATACTTCATTCCTGGTGTCGTTTCGTGGTCGTGAGAGACGCCAGCTGTAGCGCAGGTGGTGAGGGGGGGGGAGAGGAGGGGAGGGAGATGTACCGGGGGTGAATAGGGGGTGGGGGGAGAGGAGGGAGATGTACAGGGGGGAATAGGGGGTGAGGGGGAGGACATGGAAGCCTTAATAAACACATGACTGCTAATGACTCGGAGAAAGAGCCATATTTGGGGGATCGATCGAGAAAAGGGTTAGTGGGAGAATTCTATGTTGGTGCTTAATAATTGGGGGATAAATGTTGTTTGTTGAAGTTTTTTGGTCTGACTATCTCTCTCGTTCGCTCTTTGTTTTCTCGCCCCTTCCTTCTCTGTCTCTCTCTCTCTCTCTCTCTCTCTCTCTCTCTCTCTCTCTCTCTCTCTCTCTCTCTCTCTCTCTCTCTCTCTCTCTCTCTCTCTCTCTCTCTCTCTCTCTCTCTTGTGGGTATTTTTTCATGCAATTATCTTTAAGAGAATATGATACAAGTTGAACACTCCATGCGTAGTTTTATTTTTATTTTTATTTTTTCAATTCTTAGAAGTATTTGTTTTTCTTCTCGTTTTTTCTTTCAATTACTAGAAATAGGATTTTTTCTTTCTTTTTTAAGAGGAATCAGCATTTCTCATGACTCAACGCAGACTCATGCGCTTTGCCAGTCGCTCTCTCGGCAAGGAAAAATAAACCGGAAAAAAAACATTATAGCTCAGAAATGACGAGAGAAATGTAAAACTCGGAGCCATCTTGGGAGTGTGTCCGGGGCGCCGCGTCAGGGAGTCCGTGTTAAAGAGTGCCCGGCCGGTAAGTCTTGGAAAGTTTGCTCAAGATGGCCGACCTTTTGCTTTTGGGCTAATTTCTGTTTTGCTGAGGATTTATTATTATTATTATTATAATTATTGTTATTACTATTATCATTATTATTATTATTATTATTATTATTATTATTATTATTATTATTATTATTATTATTATTCTCTCTTGTTTGTGTGAATGGAAGAATATCCCGTTTTTTCCCCATTCTTCCCTGTTCCTATTTCTCTCTCTTCTGGCTTTCCCCTTTAAGATCTCTCCACTCTCTTTTATTCCCCTTCTCTTCTCTTCTCTTCTCTTCTCTTCTCTTCTCTTCTCTTCTCTTCTCTTTTCTTTTTCTTTTCTTTTCTTTTCTTTTCTTTTCTTTTCTTTTTTTTCTTTTTTTTTCTTGTCTTTTCTTTTCTTTTCTTTTCTTTTCTTCTCTTCTTCTTCTTCTTCTCTTCTCTTCTCTTCTCTTCTCTTCTCTTCTCTTCTCTTCTTCTCTTCCTCTCCTCTCGCCTCTCCTCTCTCTCCTCTCCTCTCCTCTCCTCTCTTCTCTCTCTTCTCTTCTCTTCTCTTCTCTTCTCTTCTCTTCTCTTCTCTTCTCTTCTCTTCTCTTCTCTTCTCTTCTCTTCTCTTCTCTTCTTCTTCTCTTCTCTTCTCTTCTCTTCTCTTCTCTTCTCTTCTCTTCTTCTTCTTCTTCTCTTCTCTTCTCTTCTCTTTACTTCTCTTCTCTTCTCTTTTTCTTCTCTTCTCTTCTCTCTCCCTCGCCCTATCCCTCTCCCTCTCTCACCCTCACTCCCTCCCTCCCTCCCTCCCTTCTCTCCCTCCTTCCCGTCTCACCCCCTCTCACCCTCTATCTCTCTCCCTCCCTCCCTCTCCCTCTCCCTCTCTCTCTCTTCCTCCCTCTTCCTCGTTTCCCCTTCTTTCCCCTTCTTTCCCCTCCCCTTCCAAGCCCCGCCGCGCTCCCCGTGCCATTTACCTCCCGTCTCCACCTTCATCATAAATGTCATGTAAATAGGTTGAACCCATTAATAGGGGACGTAATGATGGGCGGTAATGTGTGGGCGGACCCTTGCTATGTGCCTGGGATCCATATTTTCTCGGGGTAGACTTCGTGGGCGTGAGGGCGGAGGGCGGGCGTGGGTGAGAGGGAAGGAGACGTGGAGGTGGTGTGTAAGGAATTATTTTTTTATGTGACTTCAATTTTTTTTTTCTTTTATCGTTTCTTCTCGTTATTTTTGTCGTTGGATTTTGATAATTGTTTTTTTCTTTAAGAAATGTAAAGAAAGCGACATTAGAGCCTGCATTCGAGTAACATAGCAACAACAACAACAACAACAACAACCTCATCCCTTTCTTCCCCTTAGCATGATCATTCTCCCCCCACCTCCCCCCCACCTCCCCCCCAACCCCCTGTGACGTCATCTCCCCTACTTTCCCCTCATGGTTAATCCAGTTAGTATGGCACCATTCCTCGCTGTTCTGTTTATCATTGCCGTATTGAACCCATAGTCAGGGGAGGGGAGGAATGGGAGAGAGCGTAGAGAGGGGGGAGGGGGTGGAAGAGAGGGAAGGAATGAGGATGGGAAAATGGTACAAGGGGAAGTATTTGGAGAAAAGGGAGGAAAGAGAGAGAGAGAGAGAGAGAGAGAGAGAGAGAGAGAGAGAGAGAGAGAGAGAGAGGGGGGGGGTCGGGACGTGATTTTGAATATTTTTAGGAAATAAATGAATGAATGATTGTCATATTCCGGCGTTTTAGTAGATGCTGATAGATGCTGCATAAAGCGCATTTCTCTCTCTCTCTCTCTTCTTCTTCTTCGTCGTCGTCTTCTTCTTTTCTTTTTCTCTTTCTCTTTTTTCTCTTTCTCTTTTCTTCTCGTTCTTTTACTCTCTCCCTCTCTCTTTCTCTTCCCCTTTATGAAATACGCGCACTCCCCCCGCCCTCACACGGCGCGGAGGGGCGGCCGAGATCGCATGGAAAGCCTCAGTCGCCGATCCTCCAGCTAACTCGATTTGTTCCGGTTCAGATTCCCCGACTCCCCATTAACGCCGGGTTGCGCTGGAGCCTGCACTCGGAGAGGAGGGTCGGGACGCGCGTACGGAGAGAGAGAGAGAGAGATGGAAAAGAGAGAGAGAGATGGAAAAGAGAGAGAGAGATGGAAGAGAGAGAGAGAGATGGAAAAGAGAGAGAGAGAGAGAGAGAGAGAGAGAGAGAGAGACAGAGAGAGAGAGAGAGAGAGAGAGAGAGAGAGAGAAAGAGAAAGAGAAAGAGAGAGTGTAAAAGAGTGATAAAAACTACAGTAACAACCCTGAAGATAAAAACAAAAGAAAGAGAGACGGAGAGAAAGAAAGAGAAAGGCTGAGAATTATCGGAAAAATCAGCGTGTGTAGATCCGAGCGTGCGCGTGTGCACAGGAAGAGAAAGAGACGGAGAAAGATGGCGCAGAAACAGGAACGCGATGTACAACACACGTGAGTAAGTGTCCGAGGTGTGCAGTGCTTGTTTCCGATCAACACACCGCCGTCCACTCGCACCGGATTGCAATAGGTAAGGAAGTGCAAGAAAATTGGCACGTTCGATGTTGTTCAAGGATCAACAGCGCTCGGGGTGAAATCAGCTGTTTCTCTCTCTGGGGTTGATTTTATCGGCTTGCTAGTGGGTTTTGAATCAAACGGTGTTTTGTTTATTTATAATGCAGATGTTGGTTATGAAGTGAATGACGGCGAAGTGATTTTTGTTCATGTTTATTACTTATGATGGCGTTTTTGTTCATAGTCGTGTTATTGTTACTTTAGTGATATTATTAATTTGATTTTATTGTTATTTTTTATTGTTATTATTATCATAATCATCATTATTGTTATCGTTATTATTTTTATTGTCACCATTATTATCATCATTAAGGTTATTATCACTCGTTACCATCGTTATTATTATCATCATCATTGTTATTATTGTTGTTGTTGTATTCATTGTTATTTTTATTATTGTCATCATCATTCTTATTATTATTATTATTATTATTATTATTATTATTATTATTATTATTATTATTATTATTATTATTATTATTATCATTGTCATTATCATTGCTGCCGATTTTGTTACTATTGTTAGTGGTACTGCTGTTATTATTATCATTGTTGTTATCATTACTATCATCATTATTATTACTGTTGTTCTTATTATTGTTATTATTATCATTATAATTATTGTTGTTATTTTTGTTAATATGATTATTGATATTAGAATCAATATTATTATTGTTATTATTATTATTAGTAGTAGTAGTAGTAGTAGTAGTATTAGACCTATTATCATTTTTATAACAATTTTACTATTATCATAACCAACCATATCATCATCTACATGCTTATTGCTGGACGTACAAGCAGCGAAAATGTTACTCGAATAGTTCATGTTGGTATAGTTCGAAAAAAAAGTGGAATCGAGCTTCTCTTAGTTTTGTTTTATTGTTTGTAAAATAGGAACAGAGTGTATCTCTGGTGTTTTTGTTTATTTATTTGTTTTGGATTAATACTTTCTTGTAGAAATTCGGAATCGTCCAAAAAATGTGTGTGTAGAGTTTACAATTCTAGTGCTTCGAGTTATGAAGTGATTTTGTAATACCAACTATTGTTGATCGGGATTTTAAATCGTCTTAGGTTTTAATAGTAGTTTTAAAAATATATGAGTTGTAGGACGATGATGTCACCGCAGCGCCCCCTCTGCAGCGGCGATAAAAGCTGTATGGGGAGCCATAGAGCGCAAGTATGCGGGCGTGTGGGCGGGCGGGAGGACGGTTGGGCGGGCGGTGGTTAAGATAAGAGAGGTCCTGGCGAAGGGATTAGCGTGGTAGTGTTTGTGGCGTGTTGGATCAGTCTTGGGTTTCGTCTTAATGGTATGTTGACATTTATGTGCGGCCGGGGTGGCAGGGAGAAAGTTTTTAGTCCCTGGCTTTTTATTATCCTTTTGTCATTTATTTTTCACTTTTCCTTGGTAGAATTAACACCCGTGTGTGTGTGTGTAAAGAAAGCGTTTAAAGAATCGTAGTTTTTGTGATTCATTCGATACATCCGAGGCATTTTTTTTCGTTTTAGTATTGTTTAAAATATCGAGAGCGGGAAATGCCGCTTACTGTCCCAGGGCGTCGCAAGGGGCGTGCAGAGACCGTCGTCTGGCGGAGGGTGAGTCAGACCGTCAAGTATTCCTCCTATTTTTCTTGAGATAACCGGAGCGCATAACATAGAATTATCTTGTCAAAGCAGCGATAAAGCGGGTCGCCAAAGGACCGGGCGAGTACTGCAGGAAAGGGCCCTGTAAATGCGCGTGGGGGCTTTGTGGCGCGGACGCCGCCGCCCTGTTGTTGTGACAGCGGCGGCGAGATGGGGCGACAGGTGGCGCGGCCGCCATGTTGGCCGTTTGATGTCCCGCGGCCTCGGAACCAGCTCGCTCGTTCTTGTATCCACTGGCTTTGTTTTCGTGTTATTTTGCCTTTTTTATTTGTCTCGCGAAGCATGTCCATCTGTATGTTTGTTTGAGATGTTGTTTTTCGGCGACGGTTAACGAGCCGGGAATATGAAAAGTGTTCGCTGCTTTGGTGGGCTGGGCGGGGAGGGGGGGGAGGGGTTAGCGCGTAGTCGTTTCTTTAGTTTTTCTTCGTGACTTTTTGTGCAGTTTGTTTGCGTTCGAGTTACGTAGGTTGATAAGTTTTGTGTATTTAAGTTTATTCTGCGTCTATTCGTTCATGTCGCTTTGATATCATTTAAGACCATATTTTCAGATTCGCTTTTCTTTTGCTGTTTTGCAATTTGTATTTCCAAGAGCACGTATTAGAATTTAACGATATTGTTTATGTTGTATAAGCAATTGCGATTTTTTCTTGGGCATTAAAGTTATTTTGTGTTATAGAATGTGGTGCCGTTTTCAAGCTCGCTATTTTAGCTTTTGTCATTTATCGCCTGAACCTTATCCTTCTCAGTACTTATTCTCAGGGAAATTGTCACTGCTGCCAACAAGTTTTTTTTTCCGTAACAAGCGCTGTCTTACAAGCGGCAACACTGTTTTGTCACGTGATAGACGCTCCTGATAGACCCACCTTGTGTATTTTCAATAGATTTTTTTTAGTTTGTTTTTATAGTTTCCCTCTCTGCTTATAAATAACTTTTGGTAACATGATATTTTTTTAGGATATGATCCACGGTGTGTAGTGTCCTCGATATATGATGTTTGGTATTGTTTAGTGGTAATTTTGCTTCCGTTATTAATGGTAGTTCCGGTTTGGTTAACAATAGTAATTCTGTTTTGGTTAATGATAGTAATTCTGCTTTGGTGAATAATGGTAATTTTGCTTTCGTTATTAATGGTAATTTTGCTTTTGATACTGATGGTGATTATGTTTTCGTTATTGACGGGAATTTTGCTTTTGTTATTTTGTTATTTTCGCTATTGATGGGTGTGTCATCGTGATATGTCGTTGCAGTTCGTTACCAATCGCGATAATAGTTCATTGCGATTCCCACCACGCAGACATCTTCCCTTGTAAGGAGAGCTCTCTCTTTTGCACAAATGTTCTGTATAACACTTGTTCAGGATAACGCTTGTGTTTCCTAATCACACGAGTCTGTCGTTGGTTTTGCAAGTGCTCTTATATCATCAGTCTGACATGCGCACTTGCTTTAATGCGCTTTCTCGATTCGCGATCCAGGTATTCTGCTTGCTCTTTCTTTTCTTAAGAATGCGCTGGTTATATCATGCGCATCTGTACTGTTGTAATTTTTTTATGATTGTTACTTAATGGTGGTTCAGGACTGTTGTTGTGACAGCGACGATGAGATGAGGCGACAAAATTTTGGTTTAGATTTGCCGATTTTTTGGAAAGGTCTGTTTTGTTTATGTTTTGAAAGATCTTTATTTTTTGAAAGGTTTTGTTTATTTTTTGAAAGGTCTTTGTTTATTTTTTGAAAGGTTGTTTTGTTTATTTTTTGAAAGGTCTTTGTTTATTTTTTGAAAGGTTGTTTTGTTTATTTTTTGAAAGATCTTTATTTTTTGAAAGGTTGTTTTGTTTATTTTTTGAAAGATCTTTATTTTTTGAAAGGTTGTTTTGTTTACTTTTTTTGAAAGGTCTTTGTTTATTTTTTGAAAGGTCTGTTTTGTTGGGCATTATTTTTACTTCATTTTGATAATCCGCTTGTAACATATGTTTCGTCCCATTGCGGCGCATACATTACGCTTTGTTGTGTGAGTAGAAACTAATTCGCTATAATTCTTTTGTAATCGGCAATAGTGCGCTCTTCTGATTGATTTTAATGCGATGAAGAGATATTATTATAAAACGTAGCATTGAATATTTTTTGGAAATAATGCGCGTTATTTTTGTTAATAATTAGATCTGTGCAGAGTTTTTCAGTATAACGATCGCTTGTCTTCAGGAATCTTTGACATTAGTTTGCATTGAAACTTTGTATTTGTAAATATTTTAATTGTATTAGGAAAATTTTGCTTTTATGGAGGTGTGTTTTAACTTCTTTGGCGCTCGGCTTGTAATCATATGGAATGCGAAAACGTAACTAGTTTTTTTTTCCTGTAAATGCTCTCGTTTCTGCCCCAACGCTATGACATCTCCCTTCCCAATCATATGATCGTTTTCTTTTTTCGTTTCTCTTACCCCCAGGCTTTATTCTATTTTTGCTATTAGATCTTCATTTGTCTCGAGCGGCGGCCCTCCTTGCGACGGCGGAGAAATCTCAGCGTGTCTCGGAACGCCTTTGCTGTCAGCGCTGGATGTCACAGCCCGTTCGAGGTCGGCCCCTTTGTTTGGCAGGGTCACGTGACCGCCGACACCTGCGAGGGCCTCGGGAGACTTTCTTGGCGGGTCTCGCTGATGTCGGCGGTGTCTTCAGTGCGCGCGGAGGAATACCGGTGGATGTTTGTCATTTTGGAAGTTGGGTTGTGACTGTGAATAATTTTTTTTAGGGGGGGCGGTCGAAAATTTCATGTGCGTACAGGAATCTCCGGGGGTTGGGGATGTCAGAACGTCACGTAGCGCTTGTGAAAGCCGTTTAGCAGTGCTGTGGGAAAACGCATCGATGTTGTTGCTTCAGATTTTGCGAATATGAGTCTGGAAGCGAGTCCCCAGCGACGACAGCCTCCCCGACCCGATCGCATGGTCGGCCATCTTGGACAGCTTGGGTGGTGCACCTTGCAAATGTCTGCCGGGGCCGCCTCCGCTGCCTTATTGATCCTGCATGTTTCCCCTCCCACAGCCCTCCCTCGCTCCCGCGCAGGGGCAGAAGGCGTGAAGGGCGGCGCAGCGGCTGAGGGAAGGAGGGATAGGGGGGGAGAGGTGCTCCACCCCCTCCCCCCCCACTCCCCGTGCGATCCCCGCCGCTGGATTTGGGTTTTTGATTTGGCTTTTCGCGTCTGTCCGTCGTCGGCAAAGAGGGCGCTGTTTGTTTGTTGTTGTTGGTGTTTTTGTTTCATTTTCTGAGTTTTAGGGAGATTGGACTCTTACCTCGCATATGTGAGTCGCGCCATATTCAGCCGGACTTAAGGCTATACAATACATAGTGTGTTAAATGGTATTATAAAATAGCTCGTTTGAGATTTATGAATAAGAATACATAGTTCAAGTAATATATTAAGCTCTTTCAGAAACAATTATTATTTATTCCTTATTCTGAGACATCAGAGTATAAGATCTCGCCAGAGCAGATGAATGTGTTTTTTATGAATATCATAATTTCAGTTATTCAGTTAGATTACTTTTATCTTTAGCTGAATCATTAAAAAAAACATTTGATAACTATAAACGACAAGATTAGCCTTGTTAATGTCCTTTCCAGTCTCGCAATGCGTATTATACAGGTACTATTATATTATTATATATTATACCTTGTTTAACCTTTTAACGGTGACCAATCTAATTTTTTTTCTCTCTTCCTGCAGGTGGTCAAGTACTGCGAACATGTGCACGGGAAATGGCACTTCAGCGAGGTGCGCGCCATCTTCAGCCGGCGCTACCTCCTCCAGAACACCGCCCTCGAGATCTTCCTCGCCTCAAGGAGTAAGTTGGGCCTTGTGCATCTCGCCCTCACGCAGGAGTGTCCACACGCTCGATGTATGTGCGGAAGAGTTCGTGTGCGGGGGGGCTCTCTCTTTCTCACACATGCGCACACGCACGGGCGCACACTCACAGACATGCACGCACACGCACGCACTCACTCATTCACTCACTCACTCCCACACACATTCCCACACACACACGCGCACACCATATACTTACGCACATGCATACGCAAAAACAGATAGATAGATTGGTAAATGACAGTAATGATGATGATTGTAATAATAGTAATGATCATTACTATTATTTTATTATTATTATTATTATTTTGTTGTTGTTGTTTTTATTGTTGTTTTCATATAATGATGAAAATAATCATCATTATTATTACATAACAGTGATAATTATTATTATTATTATTATTATTATTATTATTATTATTATTATTATTATTATTATTATTATTATTATTATTACTATTACTATTACTATTATTATGATTATGGTTATGGTTATTAGATTAGTAAGTGAAGTTCGTAAAGGAAGTAAATGCATAAATAGAAATAGGCTAATAACTAAAAATCGAATATATATAAAGAGATTAATAAATAGCTGAAACATGAAATGCACTTGCACTGATACTGAACTGAATCTCATTGAACTGAAAATGCTATATATGATGCCGGTAGATTCCTTGGGGATTCAGAATTTTGTAGAAAATAAATTTCTCTCTCTCTTTCTCTTTCTCTCTTTCTTTCTTTCTTTCTTTCTCTCTCTCTCTTTCTCTCTCTCTCTCTCTCTCTTTCTCTCTCTTTCTCTTTCTCTCTCTTTCTCTTTCTCTCTCTCTTTCTCTCTCTCTTTCTCTCTCTTTCTCTCTCTCTTTCTCTCTCTCTTTCTCACTCTCTTTCTCTCTCTCTTTCTCACTCTCTTTCTCTCTCTCTTTCTCTCTCTCTTTCTCTCTCTCTTTCTCTCTCTCTTTCTCTTCTCTCGTTCTCTCTCTCTCTATCTCTCTCTCTCTCTCTCTCTCTTTCTCCCTCTCTTTCTCCCTCTCTTTCTTTCTCCCCCTCTCCCTCTCCCTCTACCTCTACCTCTACCTCCCCCCTCTCTCTCACTCTCTGTTCTCCCTCCCTCTCCCCTCTCTCCCCGCTCTCTTCATCATTCCCTCTTTTCCCCCCTTCCCCGTCCCTCTCTATATTTCTGCATGTCGGCCGCCGTCGTAACCGTTTGAAGCAAAACTAATTCGCACGTCCTTGCCCTCCCCTCCCTCCGCCGCTGCCACGTCTTCCCCTGCAGCGTCGGTGTTCTTCGCGTTCCCCGACCAAACGACGGTCAAGCGCGTGGCCAAGGCGCTGCCCCGAGTGGGTGTGGGCATCAAGTATGGCATCCCGCAGACGCGAAGAGCCTCCATGATGTCCCCGAGGCAGCTCTTCCGCGCATCCAACATGACGCAGAAGTGGCAACGCCGCGAGATCTCCAACTTCGAGTACTTGATGTTCCTGAACACTATTGCAGGTAATTACTTCGGGAGTATGTCATGTTTGTTTTTATCTATGTTTTAAATATATTTATTTGCTTTTATATTATTTTTAGAGGGGGGATATTTCATTTGATAACATGGCCCTTATTAGATGGCTGAGAATGAGACGGATTTAAAGGCCGCTCAAAACTGACAGTGAATGATTTATTACACGTTTTTTTAAATGGATTTTCCTCTTTCTGTTTTACCGTAATTATACCCAAATCCTCGTGACGCATTTCAGCTTTTCTCTGCCACCAGCAGCTATAATTCGAATTCTCGGCATTCCCTACGATAATCTATGCCACTTTCCTCGCAGGTCGGACCTACAATGACCTGAACCAGTACCCTGTGTTCCCCTGGGTCCTCACCAACTTCGACACACACGAACTTGACCTTTCCCAACCGTCCAACTACAGAGACTTATCCAAGGTGGGGCAGCGTTTGCTTCTTTGTTTATTGATTTGTATCACACTGAAATTTAGTATCAAGGCTGGGATTTAATTCGATGGGAAAGATTGTTTTGTGTAATAATCGTCTAAGATGTATCATTGGTTAGTTCTTTGTTTATTTTAGAGGCACACGCTTATTAATTTTACGATATTGGAATTAGTGTTTAATTACTGGCAGATTCTTATGTAACTTCCATTGATTTATTTGCTTGTTATTATAAGAATCCGTCCATTAATTTACCTATTATCGGCATTACGCATACCCATCAGTTAAGTCACCGGTTGTCACATACATCAACGAATCTCCATTTAACTGCCATTATTTATTCACCAATTCATTTTTCTTCCTCTCCTTTCCAGCCCATCGGCGCCCTGAACCCCTCCCGCCGGGCCTTCTTCGAGGAGCGCTACAACTCCTGGGAGCACGACCAGATTCCTCCCTTCCACTACGGCACTCACTACTCCACTGCGGCCTTCACTCTCAACTGGCTCATTAGACTTGTAAGTGGTTGGAGAAGTTGGGTGATGATGTGGTCTATTGCAGTAGGAAATTTTTGTGATGTCACCATTTGGATAATGCGCTTTGTTGCATAAAAGGAATCTCTGCACTGCATTTCTTCAATTCTGTAGTAAAATGCTGATTTGACTTATTGATTTATGGCAATTATTAGTTTTATGCACAAGGTAAATATTTTCCATTTCTGAGTAGAATTTGAGGTATTTCTGGTATTCTAGGAACCCTTCACCACCATGTTCCTGGCCCTGCAAGGAGGCAAGTTCGACCACCCGAACCGCATGTTCTCATCTGTCGCCACAGCTTGGAAGAACTGTCAGCGAGACACTTCTGATGTCAAGGTGAGAGAAAATAGAACAGGGAAGTGTTTATGTATGTTCGCATTTTGGTCTCCAAAAGTAAAGTTGAAAAAATAGGGGTGATGAATACCATATTGTATATATTATATGATTGTATATATTATTTTAAGATCGGGAAAAATCGTAGTATAATATCACGTACAAGTGTGTTACAAAAACTGATTCCCTCCATGCTTTCTTTGAAATAAAGTATGTTTGTGAAACTTGAAGTTTAATATGTTCTTTCCGGTACAGGAACTCATCCCAGAGTTTTACTACCTACCGGAGATGTTTGTGAACTGGAACAGGTACAAACTTGGAGCAACAGAAGAGGACGGGATTGTTGATGATGTTGTTCTTCCACCTTGGGCTTCTTCACCAGAGGAATTCATCCGCATCAACAGAATGGTATGATTTGGGGAAGAAAACAATTAGTAACTACTTTGTTAAATGTCACAGCATTCAGTTTTAATTTGCCAAGAAATGGATTTATATATTACATAATTGTTGCCATCTTTGCTTGTTGTATTCCATGGTATTCTATTGCATCTAGCAGCAAAATAATAGACAGAATTTCATCAGTTTTGCTTTTTGTCCGCAGGCACTGGAGTCAGAATTTGTGTCATGCCAGCTCCACCAGTGGATTGACCTCATCTTCGGCTACAAACAACGTGGACCCGAGGCTGTACGAGCCACCAATGTCTTCTACTACCTCACCTATGAAGGATCTGTAGATTTGGATTCTATACAGGATCCTGTGATGAGGGAGGTTAGTAATTTGACTTCTTTTTATTATTAACAGTTGAAAATATATTCAAATTATCTTATAGGTAACTAGTAATCATCAGAAGAAAAGATTGTCATAAAATTGTACAGGTTTTATGATTTGATTCTCTTTTAACTGAAATCGATAATGCTTACCTAATATTGGATCAATATACTATCTTCAGGCAATTGAGAACCAGATAAGAAACTTTGGACAGACACCTTCACAGCTGTTAATGGAGCCCCATCCACCTCGCTCCTCTGCTATGCACTTAGTAAGTCACTTCAGTGTGATCCAATTTTAAGAATGTGGTTAGATATGTATCAAACTTTTTTTCTTTTTCTTTTTTTATCATATCAGAACTGTGAATGATAATATTAACTATGAAATATCAGATGAAGAATTCAGTATACTGATATGTATATTTTGCAGTCAGTAAAGAGGAAAAGTTTTGATTGTGTAGGTTATTCTGCAAACAGCTACAAGCAACTAATTTTTTATTTTCATTTCAGTCACCACTGATGTTCTCTGGTGTGTGCGAGGACGTGTGTATGGTAATGAAGTTTGTGAGCAACTCTCCCATCTGTCATATCTCTGCTAATACTTACCCTCAGCTTCCTCTTCCATCTGTTGTCACTATCACAAACAACCATCATTTTGCAATCAATCGCTGGAACACCAACTATTCAGGTACTGGATTTTTATTTTAAGAGGTGCAAAATGATGTAATGTAGAATTTATAAAATGATTTTCTACACGTAAGAAAATAGTGTAAGAAGCCACTAGATGTCTTATCATTATCATCATATTTTTTCTTTTTTACAGTGAATGTACAGAGTCCCAGTTATGCTGAAGGAAGCCAGTCACCGTCCACTCTCTTGCCTCTGTCCATGGATCCCGTCCTTCGTAAGTTGCTCATTAATTTTTTGAAAATCACTGTTACATCACCAGTAATATGCATTCATTAAGAGATGTTAATTCTTATCTATTCTGAAAGTATATTTAATTATTTTTGTAGAATATGGATCTAATTGCCCATTTCCTCTTTGCAGAACAAGCTGCAACAGGCAACAGCAGTAGCCAACAGCAGAAGCGTCACCTGGGAGACAACTTCAGTCAAAAGGTTCGCATGAGGAGCAACTGCTTTGTTACAACAGTGGACTCTAGGTTCATCATTGCCTGCGGCTTTTGGGACAACAGTTTCCGTGTCTTCTCTACAGAAACAGGTATGTTAGTGTAGAAGAATGAAGAGTAGTTTATTATTGTGAAACAAAAATTCTCAATGTATGGATTTAAAAAATAATTTAATTAAAGAACTCTGACACAACTACTTTTTCCAACAACAGCAAAGATTGTGCAGATTGTGTTTGGTCATTATGGTGTGGTTACGTGCCTGAGTCGCAGTGAATGTAACATCACCAGTGACTGCTATGTAGCATCAGGGGCACATGACTGCACAGTTCTCTTGTGGCACTGGAATGCACGGACACAGGTATGTATAAGAATGTAATCAGTTTGTCTTCAGGTAATTAGATGACCTATAAAGTTACTGAAGTTAGATGAAAATTTAGATGAGAGGCCATTCTGTACCCAAAGAGGAAATCAGAATTTTATTTCTGTACTAATTTTGGTCATGAAACACAGTTACTATCCATTTGTGTAATCTAGCTACAAGTACATCTTATATTTTATTATTATTTATCAGAATATCCATGCATCAAATTCCTCTAACAAAATCTACTATTAACAGTTTGCTGAGACTATTATTTTCAGCATCCTTATTCATTATTTGATACTAATTAATACATTTTGCTTGTAGATGATCATGGGCGAGGGAGATTCACCAACACCACGTGCAACACTAACTGGACATGAGACAGAAGTCACAGCTGTTGTCATCTCAGCTGAGCTTGGTCTTGTTGTATCAGGTTCAAAGGGTAAGGGAACAATTCATTAATTTCTCTTGATATGTCATTTGCTATACCTATATTTATGTATACATATACATACTGTTTACAAACAGTTTTTTTATTTTAAAGCAATCAGTAATTTCTTTTATATAACACTGATTCACTTTACAAGGATATAGAATATAATACTGATATTTTAGCTTGCAATGGCTACAAGTTGGAAAATGACTATATATATAACATATCAGTAAAGATTAAAAAACTCCAGAGAAGTGAAACTTTCTACATCTAACTTTTTTTTAATTGTTTAATTTTTCCTAACATAAAAATCCTCTTATGTTTTAGATGGACCTGTTCTTATTCACACCACATCTGGGGATTTGTTGAGGTCCTTAGAAGCACCAGATGGTTTCCTATCTCCTGAAAATGTTGCCCTGTCTCGTGAGGGCTTGATAGTCATTAACTATGATCGGGGACATGTGGGTGCTTATACCATGAATGGAAAGAGACTGCGACATGAATCCCACAATGATAACATTCAGGTTAGTCCTAAGCAGATGTATGATTACTATTATTATTTGTAATACTTGTATGGGATTAAGTGTAGCTTTAGTTTTCTCACCATTTACTTGACAGAGCATTCTTGAGAATTCATGTTTAATCTGAGATCTGTTTTCAGTGTGTTATCCTGAGCCGTGATGGAGAATACATGATGACTGGAGGAGACAAGGGTATTGTTGAAGTGTGGCGCACTTTCTCTCTTGCCCTTCTGTATGCCTTCCCAACCTGTGACTCTGCAATCAGATCTCTTGCACTTTCACATGATCAGAGGTATGCAGCTGTAATAGGTTTGGTTAATTTTTGAATTTGGAATTATCCCTTATCATATTTTATATTCTTTTTAAGATGGGACCAGAAGTTTGATTAAAATTACTTATGTTTTGCAGATTCCTGATGGCTGGTTTATCTACTGGATCTATTGTTGTATTCCACATTGACTTCAACCGTTGGCACCACGAGTTCCAGCAACGTTACTGAACACTTCCCTTGTGTACTTATCATTCCCAATGTTGACCGCACAAGAACAGGAAACATTGCAAAATAGGTAGAAGAAGCAAGACCAAGATATTTAGATGTATATTCAAATCAATATGAGAAAGCTCTTATCATACTGATGATTGGTTAACCTGCTTCCATGGTTTCCTTTGTGTCATTACATATACTATATGTAAGTTACATGTTACAGGTCAGATTGACTGGAAAAGTGGAAGATGGAAATCTTTTTAGCAACTGTTTTTAAGAGAATCAGAATAGTAGTCATTAGTCTTTTACTGATGACTTATACAAGAAAGTGTTTTTACTGTAACTGGATGTTTTAATTGCAATGACTGAATATTAAGTGGGTAAGACTGCCAAGCTTGAATTACTGTTAAGTATGCAAAAAGGAAAAAAGAAATTGTCTTTTATATGTAGTTGCCATCTTTTATTTTGTGAGCACATGAGCTGAAACTAGGTCAATTGACTTTTCAAAGACCTTGAAGCTCATTAGGCTTTGTGATAGACTGTACTTATATTGATGAATCTTTATTAGCATTTTTAGCTGTAGTGTTTGGGTTTGCTAGAGAGCATTAATATTAAAGATAAAAGTTTGTCAGTTTTGGGATTTGGTGTTACTTCCTGATAAACATCCTAAATGGATTTCAGATATTGAGCCTGTTCTTGTTTGCTTAATCATATGAACATCTTCACTGCAAAAATCACATCATAACTTACATAGTGGGCTCTGTCATATGCTACAATGTTAGCACATTGTAATGGGATTTACAGGTAAAATATTGAATTACCTTGTTTGTTTCAGTGTTTCTATCTTTTCTGTCAGAGGGAAAATCTAGTTTTAGGGAACTAGAATATCCAGTAATACCATGTGGTGATCAATCAATACCACACTCGGCATGACAAACATGAAGATGTACTTACCTTTTTTATAATCTGAAGAGCCTATTATGTATGTCAATAAAGCATATTTTTCTGTAGTGGTAGGAAAATATAAGTGTTATTTGAACCAAGTTTAACACTCATTACTGCTGGTCATGCATCATAGACTAATGATAAAGATTCGTTACGGCATTTGTTACGGCAATAATTTTACAAGAGCCCAGGTGTTGCTTCTAGTCAGGTGTCGCTGTGCCAAAACAAGGGGTCATTTTTTATCATTGCCAGATGTTCTTATAAGAAATATAGGCACCAAAATCTAATGAAGGCAACTGATTGAAATAAAGACAAGTGTAGTGTAGACTTGAAGGAATCCAGATGCTAAACAGTTGTACTTCTTGTGGGTGATAAAAGTCATCTTCAGTTCTTGTAAATGGTTATAACAGCCACATGCATAAAATAATGAAATAGGACTTTGAAAGGAGCTCCTCTGACTGCAAAACCACAGGTGGGTAATATAGTATGAAGACTACAGTAAGGTTAATTAGCCATAGCACTGAATTTGAAACACGCAATCTTTCTATAAACTAGCACTGAGCGAGTATGTACCAGAATGTTAGTGTCAGCTTTCATATTTTCCTTATTTCATACATAAATGCTGGTTAAAAAAAGGACAGATTCTTTTGTAATATACTTCACTAAAAGTTTCTTTTATGCTATGAATAAATATATAAATATATATATCCTTAAATAAAATTAAGCAGTAGATTTCATTAGTTATTGCAGGTCATGAGTAAATAATTGAAATTTGATATTCCACAAGCTTAATACCTTCCTTACATAATTTTAAAGGCATGTGTATTGTCTTATTTATGCATTTTCAAGCTTATGTATTAGCCTTTCTATGACAGAGGTGATTCATCCTACAGAGTTTCCCATTGTGTAAAGCATATATTAAAAATTTAGAAATGAGTTTTTTGTAGAAATCACAGCTCAAGACCCCTCGGCAAGCTTGGCACTGAAACTAACCAACCATTCCCTCCATCAGTTGTGTTTGTGATAGCTGCTCAGAACGTTGTAAATAGTAATTACCAAGCTCACTGTCCATGTAATATAAAGCCAATGTTCCACAAGTGAGGGGCAGTTCTCTTTCTAGTGGATATCATGTGCTTGAGTGACTTGTATAAATTTAAGAAACTGCAGTTAGCATCAATGTTCAATTGCTGCTGTCTTGCAGTTATGTTGTTTGATATGAATATTTAGAATTAGCCTATCATTATTTTGGCAAGTTATAATATTCAATTGCACATATACCATTTTCTTTTCTACAAATTTGTGATGGTAACCTTTTTTCCATGTTCATGGATGTGCACTTGGAGGAATAATTGATCACTATTGATTGTGGCAAATATGCGATTCTAGTTTACTTTTGCAAGACTTGTTTCTGCTTTTATAGTTCAATGCACTGGCATTGCCCTTTGGGTTGAGCATCATTGGTGCTTGACAAAACCTGCTTTGGTAGAGGGCAGGAGTTGTAAACCTCCAATCGCAGCCCAAGAAATGTTTATCAGAGATATTGTATTGGAGGAGTGTTGGTGATTATTGTCCAAGGTCTGTAGACATGTAAGGGGTATTGTGAGAAAATTATTTAGGCTGATTATTTTCTTTGGACTAGTACTGTGTCCAGTGTTTAGAGTTAAGGCGGCTAGTATAATTTTTACGAGAAAATTTTATTGTCACTATTATCTAGTGATTCAATGTATAAAGTATTATTAAAATGATCTATGGGATGTTGTCAGTTTTGGGTATAACTCGGCTTTCAGTGCAAAATCAGGTTTTATTACCATCAAAATGTCACTTTTTTCTTTGATGACACTTCATAAGGCATATGACAGGCATGAAGTCAAACCCATCACAGCCACAGTAGTGGTCTTTAATATAATAATGAAAAAACAAAATCAGACTCAACAAGAACTCATTGGTTACAATTTCCTTTTAAGACAAGATACTCAGGTTAATGTAGCAGTTTTATTAAACTCATTTTGATAATGTAAAACTGATTGCAATATAGAAAGGCTTGATTTTTTCTGTATTTTGATAATTATATGTACATGAGAGACATGTGAGTGAAGACATTAACCTGAGTACAATTAAAAGAACCGATGCTGTGGGACATTGACAGTCATTGCCGCAAAGTGCCAGTCTGACATCCTTCCTCACTCTTCATTGTTAAAGTTAGTGTACGTAGAAAGGCCAATAAAGGAAATTACTAAGCTCTGCACTTTTATTTTACTCTGATCCTACTTAGTCACTCCAGACTTTCCTGATTTTATCCTTGTTAAAAAAAAGAAGGAAATCTTAAAACTTTAATTAGGTAAAACTAATTAATTCTCAAATAATTAAAGTGCATTGTATGAATAGGCAGTTTAAAACAGCATGTTATCTTTTAAAAGTATTATAGAAAAAATCCATGGATGATGAAAATTGATTGTGATGATAATGAATGATAATGGTGTTTGTGATACATGATACATGACTGACTGATGATGAATCCTTGATGATAAATGAATTGTGATAATGATTATGGAGATGATTGATTGGGGATAAATGAAAGATGAATGAATTATGATAA
>NC_091550.1:51114484-51116984 GCF_042767895.1 Penaeus vannamei
TTCCTGTATACTTCCGGCATCGGCGCTGAGGGAATCGTCGTGAGTGGCTGGATTATGTATACAAACGTTATGATAATGAGAGTATTTAAAGGTTGTAGGATTTGATGACTGTTTTTAAAAAAGGCGAAGGTTAGTTTCACAAATGTGCGATCGCAGAGGTCCTTCCTCTTAAAGCAAGACGCAACACAATAGAGGTCTTTCCTACAAAAGCATTTACCGAAGAGAGGATTTGCTGAAGACAAAGTATGCTTTTAAGATGGGAGTTACTGAAGAGAAGACCTACTGCAGAGAGGACTTACGTACTCACTGAAGAGAAGATTTACTGGAGAGAGGACTTAAGTAATTACTGAAGAGAGGACTTAGGTACAGAGATATTACTTAAGAGAGGACTCAAGTAATTGGGAGTTCACAAGAAAGGCATTAAGTAACAGAAAACTAACTTAAGACAGGACTTGAGTAACAGAAAGCTTATTGACGAGAAAAAGTAACGGAGAGCTTACTTAAGACAGGACCTGAATAAAAGAGAGCTTCCTTAAGGCAGGACCTAAGTAACAAATAACTTACTTAACACAGGACCTAAGTAACATACAGCTTCCTTAAGACAAGACCTAAGTAACAGACAACTTACTTAAGACAAGACCTAAGCAACAGACAACTTACTTAAGACAAGACCTAAGTAACAGACAACTTACTTCAGACAGGACCTAAGTAACAGACAACTTACTTAAAGCACGACCTAAGTAACAGACAACTTACTTCAGACAAGACCTAAGTAACAGACAACTTACTTAAGACAAGACCTAAGTAACAGACAACTCACTTAAGACCTAACAGACAACTTACTTAACGCACGACCTAAGTAACACACAGCTTCCTTAAGACAGGACCTAAGTAACAGACAACTTACTTAAAGCAGGACCTAAGTAACACACAGCTTCCTTAAGACAAGACCTAAGTAACAGACAACTTCATTAAGACACGACTCACTCAAGAGGTAAGTGTGAGGGATGCCGAGGAATTCAAGGAGTTCTAAGACCCGCTTGTTCACCTTCGAGCTGTCGTCTCCTATGATCCAGTGGATTCCGGAGACGCTAAGTAGAGTCTGGCCGAGGCGTGTGAGCTCAGCGATCTGACGAGGGTAGGAAATGTTAGGGTCATTTCTGCTGCTTTTAATGCTTGTAAGGTGTGACTGGTAGGGTGTGTCTTTCTTTCTTTCTTTCTGTCTCTGTCTGTCTGTCTGTCTCTCTGTCTCTGTCTCTGTCTCTGTCTCTGTCTCTGTCTCTGTCTCTGTCTCTTTCTCTTTCTCTTTCTCTTTCTCTTTCTCTCTCTCTCTCTCTCTCTCTCTCTCTCTCTCTCTCCTGTCCTGTGTATGTTCTTCTTTTTGATATGTGTTCGTGAGCCAGGTTGTGTCGCGTTGACCTGCGTTGACCTGCCTCGTCGTGAGAAAGCGATGCGACACGGAACTGATGCTGTGTCTTGCATGGGTCATTTTTGACATATAATGTGACCTTGTATTCTAATATCACATCATTATCGGCATCATCAATATCATATTTGCGTTCTCTGTTCATTTTTACTTTCGCAATTACAAATCAGTGATGCGATTCAATGTTATTATCTCATTATTGATATGAAATCAATTATATACGTAAATTTTGATAAAATTAGTTTGATATCGGTGGGGGGGGGGGGCGATCTCCAAAGAAATTAAAGAATGTCATTTAATTATGAATATTGATAATGATATTAACGAAGCTTAATTCCTGAAACAACCTCTCTCACACACACTCACTCTCACTCTCTCCTTATCTCTCTCTCTCTCTCTAATAATTTTTATTATTAATTACATTATTATTTATTACATTATTATTAATTACAATTATTAATTACAGATTCATATCATACCTGGATCACGGTGCTCACCTGCTCTGGGCGTTTGTAGGTGGGTGTGATGACGTAAATGATAGGTTCCGTTTTCTCTGTGCTTTTAATTGTCTGCAGAGTCTGTTTGTCTGAAAGAAACGTTACTCTGTTGAAAGCATTGTTTTGTGGTCTCGTGCACCGCTGACAATTACGGCGAATAACGTTGCGTTCCTTTGCTTCTCTCTCTCTCTCTCTCTCTCTCTCTGTCGCTTTCTCCATCTTTCTCCTCTCTCTTTCCTTCTTCTTCTTCTTCTCCTATCTCTCTCTCTCTCTCTCTCTCTCTCTCTCTCTCTCTCTGTGTGTGTGTGTGTGTGTGTGTATTCCCTACCCTACCTTTATCTGTTTTTTTTTTTTCCTCCTTTCGCCTCTTCTTCCCTTTCACTCACGCGCGTACGCATGCACATGCACATGCATGCATATACATACTTGCACACACACACACACACACGCGCTCGCGCGCGCGCGCGCGTACATCCTCTAGCACAGGGTTCCCAACCTGGGGGCCACGAACTACTTTTCTCGGGGGCTATAGAGCTATATGAAATTTATGTCGTCGAATCAAACTAAATTTTATCTC
>NC_091550.1:51134484-51136984 GCF_042767895.1 Penaeus vannamei
CCTTCGCAGGTCTTAAAATTTCTTAAATTTGCCCAAGTCGCATCTTTGTTCTCGTTAATGTACATACATCTGCTACCGGCGGACACCGTCTCGATGCACTCACTTGCGGATCTGTACGCGGCTTAATCAGAAATAATTTTTCAATAACACTGGACCCTGACCTTTGCTGATCGACGCAATCTTGTGTTGGGGGAGAGGGGTTGTGTCTGCATGCTTATGTTTACGTGTGCATGAGTGTCTGCAAAACGGAAACAAAGAACGACCGACAAGAAAGTAACGTAGGGTTACCTATAATCAACAGACTCGGACCCCATGCACCGTAACTGTAATCTAATATCCATCCATTTATAATAACGTATTGTTTATTTCATTATCCCTATCCGTTTTCTTTATCGTCTTATGTTTAGAAAACATCAGAAATGCTGCTAAGGAAAAACAGTCAGCCCCGTCCTAAGCGTTCTTCCTGACCCTTCTAACCATACACCGTCCATCTCCAAAGGACAATTTCACAACCTTTTCCTCAATAAGTCCTCCCCTCCCTTTCCCCCTTCCACCCGCCCTTTCCATCTCTATTTACCATGTCACCGCAGAACTCGAGAGAGAAACGTATTACTCTTTATCGCGGAACCTCCTCTGAGATCTGGCCTCGGAAATAGGTCCAAATAGGATAATAGGCAGCCGGCGGGTGACCGCTTCATGTTACGGTTGTGAGAGACAATTGCCTTGTTTTGCCAAGGACGAGCGCGACGTGTTGGCCAATTGGGGTTCTCTATTTTCTGTCTTTTATTCCTCATTTTATTTTTCTTGCTCGTTCCCTCCTTATCTCATTATTTTTTCTTGGTCTCCTTCTTTTCGTCTTATTTCTCTTTTTCTTTTTTCTTTTACATGCTCCTCTTTATATTATTTTTTTTTCTTGCTGTTACTTCTCTTCTTTACCCTTGAAGCTACATTCATTCAGAAGTAAATTTAGACTATGATTCTGCCCGTGTTTATCTGTATGTGTATGTGTATGTGTGTATGTGTGTATGTGTATGTGTATGCGTATGTTTGTGATAGAGAGATTAAATGAATTCTAATTTTACTGTCATGATATGTTTTAGGCGCTGTAGGTCTCAGAATTCCATACTACTACTAATCTACCCTTGTTCTTTTGGCGATTCGATGACATTCTAAAAATCAATCTTTAACCCCCACCCCCACCTCCCCCACACACTTCAGGTGACTTCATCATGAGTCATGGGAAACGGGGAAGAATTTCCTGAGAAATATCATGCGCGTCCTCCATGCACCTCCCAACTTCCTTCGTCATGACACTGGATCCTGCGCATGGCGTCCTGAGTCCTCCCGCGCCTGTGCCTCGCTCCTTGGCAACAATGGCGGGGATTCTTCCTTCCGATGGCGGCTCGGAGCGGGACTGTAGTTAGATTTCGCTTTTGCTTTACCATACTTCTCTCTATTTTTGGACTGTGGGGTGGGTGGGATGGGGGGAAAGTATGTGTCTGGGATGCGTGTGTTCGTTTGTTTGTGTTTGTATGTGTGTGTGTGTGTGTGTGTGTGTGTGTGTGTGTGTGTGTGTGTTAATGAGTGAATGTGCGTGTGCGTATGTCTCTTTCACTCCCATGCGTTCTTCCTGACCCCTCCAACCATACACTCCCCATCTCCAAAGGACAATTTCACAACCTTTTCCTCAATAAGTCCTCCCCTCCCCTCCCCCTTCCACCCGTCCTTTCCATCTCCACTTACCATGTCACCGCAGAATTCGAGAGAGAAAAGTATTACTCCGCGGAACCTCCTTTGAGATCTGGCCTCTGACGAAGAGTGTATGAGAGAGAGAGAGATGGAGAGAATGAGAAAGAGTGCGAGGGAGAGGGAGAGGGGGAGGGGGAGGGAGAGAGGAAGGGAAGGAAGGCAGGGTGAGAGAAAGAAAAGACACCCTCCCCCCCCCACACACACATTTACCCCCACCCACCCCACCCCACCTCCACCCCCAACACATACATTTCACAACCAAGTGCTTTGAAGGCAAATATATTCATCTCATTACGCACTTAAATTCGCATGCACGCTTAGCAAATAAGTTTCTTAATACTCTCGTATAATAACTGGCTGTGTGTCTGTTGCTAAACTACAAAAAATAATGCGCGGTGGTTTTAGCACAACATTGAGAGTGAGGGTGATGCTGGTGGTGATGACGGGGATGACTGGTGGTGATCAGATGATGATGATTTGATTGTTGATGATTATGATGATAATTGATGAGATGTGATGGTGGCGGTGGTGATGATGACTGATAGTGACGGTGTTGGTGGTGATGATTACTGATGGTGCGGATGATAATAGTGATGTGATGATAGCGATAACTGACGATGATGATAACAGTTCCGTGATGACGCCCACGCTGACGATAATGAAGATGTGATGATTGGTGATGACCATAATTATAATGTAATGGAGATGATAATATGATGAGGAAGAGCAACTGACAGAATAATAACTATGG
>NC_091550.1:51141984-51149484 GCF_042767895.1 Penaeus vannamei
CTGGCACGCGCAGACAGGTGAGGAGGAGGAAAGGCAAGATGCATTTGGCAGGTGTAGACAATGTCTAGTTGTCTGTAAGCCTAAAAATATTTGATCCATTGTTCTAATCAAATATGTCTGTATTCGCAGGTCTTGAACGCGGCGACGGTGTGTTCGGCCCACTCATTGTGCACCAGTCACATGAAAATGATCCTTACCAAAAATTGGCACAACATATCATGACGGTATGAGCTTCGTTATAAATGTGTATGCATATGCATACGCATGCACACAAACACACACACACACACACACACACACACACACACTTGTGTGTATGTGGAGGGTGCTCACAAATACTTCGAATATACAACATTGTTGTGGGCTAAGTGTTGCAGATTCACATACAGTATATGACGAGTTGGGCAAACAGAAAGAAGCAACGGCGTAAAATTATAATACCATACATTACAAATGAACAAAAATCGACAACAATGCAGCACATTAAAAATAGTACATCAAACAAGACCTTTACTTCCAGATCAATGACTGGTTCCACTCCTCGACGCAGTCCAAGTATGTCCTCCAGCAGCACAGCAACCAGGAGGCCAAACCCAAGTCAATTCTGATCAACGGCCGCGGACCCCAGAAGGTACACCAAATACCTGACCTTGAATGTTATTGTACATGTGATTCATTGATAGTCCTCTTTCATCACCGTCTTATCCTTAATGCAATATATCATTAGGACATTGTCAGACATTATGTCTCATATGTATATTTAACGATGTGTTAAGTGACTGAATTGCTTTATGATATGTGTCTTATATTCCAGCACGACGCGGATGAAGTCGCTCGAGTCCCGTACTCAAAGTTCATAGTGGCTAATGGTAAGACAAGCAAATTATTGCAACGGAGAGGGATTTATATATAAAGCTTGACTGCAATATACATGGATATACACACAGGTAGACAGATGGGTTAGTTCACACACAAACACACACACACACACACACACACACACACACACACACATATATATATATATATATATATATATATATATATATATATATATATATATATATATATACAGAGAGAGAGAGAGAGAGGCAGAAAGACAGACTGGGTACAGAAAGATTGAGAACGAGAGATACACAAAGAGAACCCCAGCCCACCCACAATTAACGCTTCTCGCCCTTTCCTCCTCCTCCTCCTCCTCCTCCACCCCACAGACACCCGCTACCGCATGCGAGTCATCAACGCTGCGGTCACCAATTGCCCCGTGACTGTGACAGTGGACAGCCATGACTTCGTTCTCCTCGCGGCAGATGGCAGCCTCGTGTCGCCCATGAACACCACGTCACTCCTCATCTATCCAGGTAATGCAGCGAAGGCCAATAAGTCGTAAGTTACAAAAATTAGTAAGTTATGATTCAGTTTAGTTAATTAATCAACTTATTTAATCGGAATTCTAAGTTCAGGTCAGTTAGAAAACATAAAAGCTTAACCCCTAGAAAAACACAACCCTTTGATTCTCAAATTTAAACAAAATCTTATTTTATTGTTTATTTCTTTTTCCACTTCTCCCATCACAAAAAAAAAAACTTCCTTTCTTACCCAGGCGAGAGATACGACGTACTGATCGCTGCGGAGCAACAGACCTCTCCTGACGGCGGCGTCTTCTGGGTCCGCGTGCAGGGAGGGAACGACTGTGGGCACCTTCAGCAGTACGCACTTCTCCAGTACCTGCCCACGAACTTCTCCTTCGCCGAAGCTCCGCCCGCCGTCCCTCCGCAGACCACGCCCACTCCCAAAACACCACCTGCGCCAGGATCGGTGTGTTGTCCTGTTGTCTTTAAACAGCAATCCAGAATCGAATTAGTTATGCTGTCTGTGTGAACTGGCTTATTTTTTTCCTATAAAGTTTTCGCCCTTTCTGTTACTAAAGCTTTTCTTCATTGGGAATATAATTTCTTACATTCATACCTAAGTAAACGTCTTTTACATACTAGCACTTAACTCATTATTTTTGTTTAACCTTAATTTTCAATCCACTCATTTATCTATCTCTGCACGGCTTCCTTTCGGGAAAAAAATGATTTTGTCAATGTCCCCCAAATCAAACGATACATGACACGGCCTAAAACCGCAACCCTCACCAACAGCAAGACTTCAGCGGGGCATGTGGCACCGAGGGGCAGCGTTGTGTCACTGGTCTCAGGTCACCCGCCGATCTGCCAGCCTCCCTTCAGGTCACCAAAGCAAATACAACATTCTACCTTGCCTTCTCCTCCAAGCAAATTCACAACGAGAATTTCTACTCCATTCTCCTCTACGACATCTATGAAGGTAGAAAGACGTATATGAATCTCGGGAGAAAATGTCCGAAAAGATACGTTATGGAAATGTAGAAAGATGGTACCGTTTCTAAATCCTTATCTTGCCTATGCATTCCGTAATTCTCTTTAACCAATTTGACCGATTTATCCCCTTCCCGTATATTCTCATGGCTGAATCCAAGAAGGCAAAAATTTCCAGCCTTTATTTCAGATTTCACAAACCACGGAATCCATTTCAGAGACCGACCCTACGAAGCGACTGTCAACACCCCAGATCAACAGCCTGAGCTTCCGAGCACCGCCCATCCCCCTCCTGGTCAACCACCGCCCACTCAAATCCGAGAACTGCAGCAGCGAGGGCGTGAGGCGAGGGCACTGCACCGCCGACTTCTGCGAGTGCCTCCACGTCCTGCAGGTTTCGATTGGGGCCGTCGTGGACCTCGTGCTCATCGGAGAGGGTGGGTGGATGCCAAATCGGTCTTTGGGTTTACTCTTGTTAGGGTCGAAACTCCCATTTTGTACACAGAATTATTTAATTTCATGGTCGGTAGTGTTTAATGTTATAAATATCTAACCGGCAAGAAGAGAAAATAACATATACGATCTTGATTGTGTGTTATTTATCATTAACGCATAAAAGCGCAATTTCGCGAATTATCCTTCATGATAAATCAACGAGGCCATGGGCATAACGCTAGCATATAACTAAACCATTGAACACTAACATACGACCCGACTCTTCCCTAGGACCCGCTAATGGGACTTCCCAGGTGGTGCATCTCCACGGCTTCAAGTTCTGGGTCCTGTCTCAAGTGGCGGCCGAAGACGTACCCACGCCGACCATGACGACTACGACTACGACTACCACCACAACGACCCCATCCCCCAACGGAGATTCAGAAGACAGCGCTGATATTCCCCTTGTAGGCGACGAGCTTGTAAGCGGCGAGCTTGTAGGCGACGAGTATCTCTCAAGGGATAAGGTGATGCAACTTGACACGGAAGGGAAGCTGAAACGGTACGTATTGGACCCCGTGGCCAAGGATACCGTCACTATTCCGCCAGGAGGGTACACCATCGTCAGGATCGTCGCCGAGAATCCCGGTAAATCGAGGCTTTTTTTCTTTCCCTCTGCCCCTCTCTGAAATATGAAAGCCCCCCCCCCCCAATGAAGAAGAAAAAAGTAATTAATGAATTGCGTTCACTGAATTTATGATCAGCGCTTTCTGAATTAATAACAGCTATTTCTTCATTAATGAAATACATTTTCTGAATATTTTTTCTTAATCTAAGAACTACATTCATTTAATTATGAACTACATTTCCCCCAATTCATAGACCATTTCTTAATACATAATTGATTTTCCTTAACACAGGATTCTGGATGCTTGAGAGTCAGGTCCTCTTCAATGCAATGGCGGGCCAGAGCCTTATCTTGCAAGTCGGCAACACTGCAGATTTCCCTAAAGCACCAAAAGACTTCCCCTCGTGTTAAATCTGTTAAATCATTTATTTTACGGTTTTCTTCCTCTCTGTCTGCCGCTTTTTCTTTCCCTTATCTAATAATCTTCTTCCTATCCTTCTACTCTTCTGTCTCATCTACTTTTTTATGCATAATCTTTGCATATTTCCTATTCATAAATCCTACATTCTCTATCATTCCGTCCGTGTCTTTCCTACTAATCAGATCTCTCTCTCTCTCTCTCTCTCTCTCTCTCTCTCTCTCTCTCTCTCTCTCTCTCTCTCTCTCTCTCTCTCTCTCTCTCTCTCTCTCTCTCTCTCATCTAGTCCTTGCATTTTATTTTCCATAAGCCGAGGGTCTTTCTTCTCCCGTGTTGTAGTGATAGTCTCGTAACTACTGTAGTCGTACTAGAAAATAATTCATAATTCCCAGCACAAGAAAGTAGTTTGGAGGAAGTGCGGGTATGCTCACGCTATTTTATTACTTAGTAAGAAAAATAACGAATGAAAACAATTTATTCACGCGACGATTTCTATCAATTTCGTAAATATGTGGAGGTTATTTCATAAGACATAGCATTAAGTAGAAATAGTGTCCTACATGACGGAGGAAAATAACCTGTTATCCATTTAAAAGTGGGGAAACAGGAGTATGACATGTTAACTGTCGTACTCAAGGAGGTAAATGATGGTGTAATAGGGACGCGTCACTTATTTTTTATTAATTTCATATTCTCATCTTTTAAAATATGGTTATTTCTAGACTTAATTCTATTCTATATGGTGTACAACAAACTATACTGTACCTTAGGTAATATCCCTTCAGAATGATAAATAAAATTATAAAAATAAAATATATATGTTTATGTATCCTAAAAAAAACTGACGAAAGAAAACCAAAATATGAAGAAACGATAATCTCTTTTGAAGATAAATACTCCAGATTCTACATAAAGTCAATGATGTACAGGTATTAAATATATTATATCAATAAATTCCAATCCACACACGTGAGCATTCTCTAAAGTACTCGCAGACCACATAACTTGGAACCGATCCAGACTGAAGCCGTGAACGCAAGCTTCTGAGATCTTTGCAAACAAGCCGCGCAAGAGTTCCTGTTATAATATATGTGTTTTAGTTTGTTATTTACTTTTTTAGTTCATTATTACTTTTTTGTTAGGGATATATATTTAATTATATTTCGTACCCTGCCCGTGAGAAAAAAAAATCAAGATTCATTGACCGCAGTTTGAAAAGCCAACCTCCCACCCCCTCAAAAAAAAATAATAATAATAATAAATAAATAAAAAATAATAATAATAATAATGAAATAAATAAGAATAATAAAAAGGAATTCAGGAGCCAGTTAAAAGGAATCTCGCCTTGGAAGGGAAAACAGAACCTTAACAGTGCCCATAAATGTTAACATATGAGCTGAGTAAACAGGTCGCTTTCATGTATTTCGAAATTCATAACATTATCGCTGATAGCATGTATACCTTGACGGCGATTTACGTAATAAAAGAGGGAGACGCATAAAGTATTCACACAAATAAAATCGAAAATAAAGAGATAAATTTCATTCAGATTCATCATGGCGAAATGCCGTTTTACTAAGAACTGTCTATGTAGAGGAATCATCATCGAGAATCCGAGATTAAATCCTAGATTCCAACTGCAAAGTCGGTGTAATTAATGAATTTATAATGAACCCCAAGACAGAGATGGGCTGTCAAGAAATTAATTAGGCTGAATCTAAGCCGGTAGCGAGTGGTTCACTTGAGTATCCGCACGAAACTAAAATATCAAAAATAAAAATTATGGTGTGATTTTTTAAAATCTTTGGTGATGTGCGCCATTATGCATTCTAAAAAAGAACAGTAAAAATAGGAAACACTGAGATCAAACAAGCATTTCTAAGTGTATGTTGCAAGGTTGATACAACTACCACGTATAACCCTTTTGCATTTGTTAAGCATACAAGCGAAACACGAAACATACATATACACAATATACATTGTTAATCTATTTGTACCTTTTTTCTTTACTGAGAGCTTAGACTTTTCAGTAAAGAAAATAAGTACAAATAGATTAACAATATGTATATTATGTATATGTATTTATATATGTGTGTATATGGTAGTAAAACCCCCAAAGCACAAATTATATTTATTGCAGAAAGTGAGACAACAGTTTCATCTTCGATATCAACACGGTTGAGTGTTTTTCCCTTCATTTGCGTGTATACATACATATATATATATATATATATATATATATATATATATATATATATATATATATATATATATATTATAAACAAATATATACAATTACATGCATATATATATATATATATATATATATATGCATACATACATATATAGACAGATGTACGCACATACATACACACATATATATACTTAATATATATATATATATATATATATATATATATATTGTGTGTGTGGTAGTTTTTGTGTGTGCGTGTGCGCGCGCGCACGCGTGTGTGTGTGTGTGTACACACTTAGGGTTACCGTGTGTGTGTGTGTGTGTTCATGTATGTATATGTGTGTGTGTGTGTGTACACACTTAGGGTTACCGTGTGTGTGTGTGTGTTCATGTATGTGTGTATGTGTGTGTGTGTGTGTGTGTGTGTGTGTGTGTGTGTGTGTGTGTGTGTGTGCATATATATGCATATATATATTATATTTATATATATATATATATATATATATATATATATATATGTGTGTGTGTGTGTGTGTGTGTGTGTGTGTGTGTGTGTGTGTGTGAATGTATATGTATGTATGTATATATATACATATATGTCTATACATATATAAATATACATATATGTCTATACATATATATATTCTATATATCCATATATATTTATATGTATATATACATATATGTATATAGGTGATATATATGTGTATATACACATATAATATGCATATATACATATATATATATACATATATGCATATATATATAATATATATATATACATATATGTGTATATATAAACATATATATACATATATATATACATGTGTATATATAAACATATATAAACATATACATATACATATACATTTATATTAATATATAAATGCATATGTATGTGTATATATATATATGTATATATATGTATATATATGTATGTATATCTATATCTATGTTTATACACACACACACACACACACACACACATATATATATATATATATATATATATATATATATATATATATATATATATAAACATACATAAATGTATATATACATATAAATATATATAAACATACATATACATATATATAAATACACACATACACAAATACATACATATATATATATATATATATATATATATATATACATATATATAATTTCATTTGTATCTACCAGTTTCACACTCACGCACACATACCTATATGCGCATGTGTATTCGCATGCATATACATATGTTTATGCATATATACATATGCATATACATACACATACACGGAATAAGCTTACAAAGATATTCTCTTAGATACATTGTCAACCTACCATTGCAAACACACCATTCCGCTACAGCAAAGAAAATCACAAAGGTAGTCTTTTTCACATCACATATCGGCCTGATGGTCTAGGGGTATGATTCTCGCTTTGGGTGCGAGAGGTCCCGGGTTCAAATCCCGGTCAGGCCCAGATTTTGTCTCAA
>NC_091550.1:51154484-51159484 GCF_042767895.1 Penaeus vannamei
CTATATTTGATGCTTGTTTACTTTTATAGTTAAAGGGCTTATGGGAAGTAATTATCGTGCATTGTTTTTTCCTTGAATATTAGTCTATAGTGTATGCTTAGCCTATTCATGCAAAAAAAAATCGAAGAGACCCTCTAGTATCCCCAAAACTCCCATAACAACGTCCTTAGAAACGAAGATGCAAAACATCGGCGATCTTCGGCAATCCCCGGTAGTGTCGCCATTACCAGAACCAGGGAGAACCTTGTTGAATTGCGTGATACACGATAGTGCACCGCGAGTCAAGAATATCAATGAATTGTCCCAATTTCAAGCTATAATCTTTAAAAAAAAAAATACATTTTCTCAATTATGCAAAATAAGCAAAACCAGAACAAAGGTATATGGATATTTTAATCTGTTTATTTCGCCCTCTATCTGTCTATTTGTGTATTTCTCATCTGTGTGTATGTGTGTGGGGATAGAGATGTGTATGTCCCTCTTTTTCTTTACCTTTCCATTCACTTTTCCTGGTTAAATAAAATAATCTGCATTTGACACAATTTGTTTTTCTTTCTTTTCCATCCCTGGCATTTCTTTCATTCTTTCTCTCTAACTCTCTTTCACATTTTATCTCTATCTCCCTTTCTCTTTATCGTATTCATTTTCATATTCATCCTTTTCCTTTTATCATTGTAATTACTACAACTTGAACTGTTTTTATCATCAATGGTTTTCATAAATTGCCCAGACAAGATAAAGTACATTATAAATAATATGATGAAGAGGTGTATCTCGATGTCATCAGTACATGAATATATACATCAAATCATTTATAAACAATTAATAAAATAAGCATTGGTTAGGCCTGACAGAAAGGCCTACCATCAGGTACATACCAACAAAACATGATTAAAAACATGATCTTTTTTACTTTCTCGAGAACGCTTTCATCAGCTGATTGATGTACATGGCGATGTGCAGTTGAATTACTACACAGAGGTAGGATAGGTACACTCCAAAAAGCACAACACAAATAAATGCCAATGCCCCTCCACTCGCGAATGGATATAGGCCTGCTCCACGGGTGCAATATAGAAGCGGGATCACATGTTCGACCATAAAATATATATATAAATATATTTAGAAAATCACCATTCCTTCAATCTCTTCGGGTCTCGACGTCACTCCATGTCTGGCTGGTTTGGCACGACTTCCACATCCACAGCGTCGGGCTCGTGCATGTACGGTCCAACAACCATCAACCCTTGATATTTCTCTTCTTCCAACTCTTCGATGACGTAGGCACCCACTGAAGAACTTATACCAATGTCCTCGTCGGAATAATCCGATGAAACTTCACTGACGCTGTAGTCTTGTTGTGTGTCTGCCATGCACAATGTATTGAATGCAGAGAATGCTGTGATCGTGTTCTGGAATTGACGTCACACATCCGGGTTCCGGGATTTCGCGGGAAAATATAACGACTTCGGAAAATCGAAATAAATCAATAAATTCTCAATTTTGGGGAATTATTTTCAGATTTCCTTCTTTACTGATATTTGAGAGATGGTTTGCGAGCTAATTTTTTCCTATTTAAAATTTTCAGTTGATACTTCACAGAAGCCCTTTAAGATTATCATTTAAAATGCCTATTAATCATTTCCTAACGTACAGCTAATCTAATAAAAAGTTACAACAATCATTCACTCACATGCACATGCACCTCAATACTGTCACACACACAATCTCTCAAATATATGCAAACATATATATATGAATACACAGTATTTATGAACACAGTATGTCTGCTTTTTCCCCTTAGTCCCATTGTTAAATGGCCATGTTTTATGTGAAAATTGTCACAAATCAATCTCTTCTTGAACATAACAAATGCCCTTTCTATTAAATTACCGCTTCATGAATGAATTGCATCATATCTTAGTTCAGAGCCTCTGGCAGGGTTTTTACAGTAAAAATGGGAGTTTTCAAGCAAAAACTGCATGTCCTGACTTTGCCCTACAGTGCAGCAGGCAATGTTTGCCAAAAAATCTGCTGTTTTACAGAGGTCATGGACAAACACCACATATCATATTTCTAGAGTAGGTCCACATGCACATTCTGTCATTAAAATGTCAATTTCCCTGTCACGCCAGGGAAATGAGTAATACCCTGACATTTTTAACTGGTCGTTTGCATGGCCCTTGACTTGCCCCGCAATTGTTTGTTCTCCATATATGCATATTTCTACTCTCAATATAACTTGTAATTCATGATTTAGGCTTGGATTTTTCTTTTCCATAACTGAAAATAAGAAAATGAAAAAAAAAATCGCTAATCTCGAAAAGTATTCCACAATCATTATCAGTTTTTAAAATCATAATCTAAGAAAAATGGCGGTAATTAAGAGTAAGGAAACTTGGAACTTCGAGTTTTTCAGCAGCTCATACTGTATACTCATTAAGGCCGTACGTAAGTACTACTATCCATGGTAAGTATCGATAGGAGTTCATGGATACCAAATTTAATGGAAGTTCTTGTTTCTTTTGACGCAGAAGGAATCCTAAGGTATCTGAGGGCCCCACGATTGATTTCTTAACGAAATGATAATTGTCTGTTATTGATTTTCCCACATTCCCCTTCTAGGTCCCCCTAAAAAAATATTTTGGTCACTAATTTTTGCACAACTTCAAAGCATAGTATTTGTTTTATCCTCATATTTATCTTAGTGCCTTATAGAAAATGCGGAAATGATGGAATGATAGAGAGGGGAAGAAAGAAGGGAAACAATCCTCCCCATCTTTGCACTCACTTTACAATATTGAAATGAGAGAGCGTGTGTGTATGTGTGTGGGGCGTGGTTGTGTGTGTGTGTGTGTGTGTGTGTGTGTGTGTGTGTGTGTGTGTGTGTGTGTGTGTGTGTGTGTGTGTGCGTGTGCGTGTGCGTGTGTGTGTGTGTGTGTGTGTGTGTGTGTGTGACCGTGTGCGTGTGCGTGTGCGCGTGTGTGCGCGACAGTAGCTCCGTATATATCGAATACTATTTGTTTTCCAAGCCAATACATCCTGCACACTACATGGTGTTCTTCACTTCATCGAACAGACGCATAATCTCTTCATCCCTACAAGACGCCCTGACACCTGAAAAAAAAAAAATCAAAATCATAATCATCCACAGAGTCCACTAAATTTATCTTAATGTTCTCTTTCTTAGCATTCAGTTCATACCAATGAAAACACATAACCAGAAATACAAATACACAAGGGCTTGAAACCCAAAACTTACCTTGTCATACGAATTCTTCGGTCCTCCTAAGCCCCAGTAGGTCCAATCCAAAAATATGGGAACCCTAACAGCAGAGGTCTTCCGCCAAGGAAAGCATAAATTATATGTAGGAGTACACCAATCACTGGTCACAATACAGGCGTAAAATGTCTTAAGGAAGATCGTAAATGTGCGACCTACATGCACAAAGACCGTTCAAGAAGGGTTCCCGCGCAAACAAACTGCTCGCTTCGATGTGAAATAAGGTTAGAATATCTTCCTCTTACTTGACGCCATTTTTTGCCCGCGCAGTTTGTTTCCTGTGTCAGCCAACGTAGCTTTTCCCTCTATGGAAGTGCTCTTTGATTTTCCGTATCATCGTGCGACCATTATGTAAACATATACCTTATAAGACATCAAGAGTTTAAATTTCATGAAATATTAAGCAGATATCAAACGCGATTTATGCATCCCACTTCCCCATCTCATTCAACACCCCGATGGAAAATGAAAATTGGATGAAGCTAAACTCATCAATCTAAAAGATAAATTTTGAATAATTCAAACTAAAGTCGCTGTATTGAGAGGATGGGAGTGGGCGTGAATGTGGCACATGAACAAAGCCTTCTCTAAGCCCCATGGAAATTCATTGCCATATATTTCCTTAAACACCTCACATAAAATATAAACTAAGTGCTATTATTACTGTGTACTCACCCACATGGCGTACCGTGTGCATATATGGGAGCTCCGGCGTTTAAGTCAAGTCATCCTTATCATGTTTTTTTGGCAGGTCAACGACTTGGACTGGTTCCTAACTTGATGATAAACCACGTGTGTATCGTTTATTCATATCCCACACCGACCATGTGTATATTTCGTTTCAAAACCAATATAATAATCGCACACGTCTGCATGACACAAGAACCGAAGCTGAACTGTTTCGGACTCCGCGAATCAGGAAGACCCAAACAATAAGCAGTATGAATCCGTATTAATTCTAATGATAGTTTTCAGGGGTTACCATCAATAGGGGAACTGAATGGCCAGGAATATTATTTTTTCCCGATTGATAGCTTCTTGTTTACCAGATGAAGAACTGCTGGGGTTTCAAATATTTTTTTTATTCTCAATTTGCCCAGGGAAATTCATAGATGAAAACTATCTTCGTTTTCTGACATTTAGTGATTCCATAAACTATTTATAATGAATCTCACTTTCTCATACACTAAAACTGTACCGACTTCCTGATGTAACTTGTCATTTTTCTTATTATTTTCATTTGTCTATATTCACCATGATTCCCATATAAATTGCATCACAAATTTACAAAGACTATATCAACTGATATTATGTCAGTTGCTTGATATAAAAATGTAGATTTTAAAAAGGAGAGATACGTTGCTTTGAGTTCACTTTTTAAATTCCATCTTCCTAAAGATAAGCATTTTTCAGTACTTCACTTTTGTATTACAAGCGTTGATCTTAATAGTTTATATTTCTATTTTATAACTTGCCTCTGTTAGCCAGATTTCTGTATCAACTTACCACACTTATTACATTTCGTACAATGGTATTGAATCTACGGCCATCTTTGTTTACATCTGACGTCACGACACAACACAGCTAATTCATTTTTAAGTATTTTATCAAATGCTTCACTATAACGTTATCAAATAATCCGATATAAGAAAGTGATGGGTTTCAGTCGTGTCTGAAGGAGATTCAGCCTAATTGTGATTCTGAAATTAGTAACAAT
>NC_091550.1:51174484-51179484 GCF_042767895.1 Penaeus vannamei
TTAAGGGAAGTAGCCAGTTAGAAAAACTTAGAAAACTTCACCTGCACATCAACACGTCACAACATGGCCACTTCAACGTTGAAAGGTGGAGTAAAACTCCCGCAGAGTTTTCACTGGCCGTCGTTGCAAGTTGTAAGTTCCTACATGACAGTATCTGGATTATTAAATACAACTCGTAGACGATGAAAATGGATAAATGGCGAAATAACAAAACTAATGTCAGCAAAAATGTATGGGACACACACAGATATATATATATATATATATATATATATATATATATATATATATATATATATATATATATATATGTATTATATATATCTGTATGTGCGTGTGTATAGATGAATAAATAAATTTATATATATATATATATATATATATATATATATATATATATAAATGTTTATATTTATATACATTTATATATATATATATATATATATATATATATATATATATATATATATACACATATGTGAGCGTGTGTGTGTGTGTGTGTGTGTGTGTGTGTGTGTGTGTGTGTGTGTGTGTGTGTGTGTGTGTGTGTGTGTGTGTTTGTATTTATGTGTACACACACACACACACACACACAGATATATATATATATATATATATATATATATATATGTATATATATATGTATATACATATATATATATATATATACATATACATGTATGTGTATATATATGTATATGTATATGTATATATATATATATGTATGTTTGTATATATATGTATATATATACATATATATATACATATTTATATATACATATGCATATACATACATACATACATATATATATATATAATATATATATATACATATATGTGTGTATATGTATATATATACACACATATATATACATGTATGTATGCATATTGGTTTACATACATAGATAGATAAATAGTTGTACATATATAGGAATATATGTATATGTATGAATATATTTGTATATATATAGATTTAGATATAGATAGATAGATGTACATACATATATGTATACACAAATATACGTGTGTGTATGTGTGTGTGCTTATATATGTATATGTGTATATATAATCATATATATTATGGAGTATACATAAAATTCTAAATAGATAGATTGAATGAAATACACAAATATGCAGTGGGTGTATATGTTGTGAGTTTTATTAATAATGAATTATAATAAGAAAGTGACAATGTTGATTAGCAGAGAAAAAAATGTATGAAATTATGGAAATTACAATCAAAGCAAGCGTCATCACTTTACTATAGTTGTACATTTTGTACATTAGTGCATTACACTATGGCTCTCATCTCCATGTATATATGTAAAAATGTCTGTATTATGTCAACAATTCACGTGACATATATTTTAACAGCCTTGACACATACCCAAAACCAGTAATACCTCGTTTCGGAAAGTTCTGTTCTTTTAAACCAGTTTACTTTACAAAGTGCAATTCCAAATTATTGTTCTTTCACAAGTAAAACTAGCTTAGTAACAGTTAAGAAAATGTATTGGGGTTAGTGGTTCTACCTTCCTGGTGTATAAAGCACTTGATGAATAAGTGACACGATAAATAAGTAACAAATGTGTTTAGTATTGCCGTGTATTTTAGGCTTTTACGAATATTGACAAGGAGTGGACCTAAGTATTGTGAGTCACCCGAGCAAGGGAAAGTGAGCCATTACGTGTGGTCGCTCACACAAGCCCTTCCAGCTGGCTTCGACTTGGCAGTGAAAAGCGTTACTTTTTTATTTGTATTTAAAAGAAAAAAAACGTCACGGGTTGAATTAACTGTAATAGCGTAACTGTCTACAAGACATTTAAGGTGGGGGGGGGGGCAGAAAAAGTTATCAGTAGAACCTCTCGCTTCTCTCACGTTTTGAATGCGTGAAAGCATGACTATCACAGGTATTTTGTACACCTTCACATGAGTCTAGCATTTATATACATTCACCTACATACTCTCAATATATACTCTCGTGCAAAATGGATTTTTATTCCTCTTATGAAAACTAGATAAACATTATTTCACTCTAATCACGTTAGTATATCGTACTAAACTCTCCGAAAAGCGAGATATGTGTATTTCATGGAATGTGAAGATAATATCAAGGCTGAAAATGCATACCTACAAGATTAACTTATCTCTTTGCTGGTGTGTAAATTACGTAGTTCTAATCGGTATAAACTCTAAGAATTAATTATGCTCTGTATGATCGTGAAAGAACGGCATACAGTCCTTTACATACACATTAAACGAACGTCAGCAAGAACAGTTATCAGTTGCTGACGTCATTTACTTAACTCTACACGATACTTGCGTCACCTACTGAAGAAACCCGAAGCATTCCATTGGTAAATTGACGAATTAGTGATCATCTCTCTCTCTCATTTTTTTACGAGTAAAATAAAGCGTTATTTACGAGCATCCTTGGCGGCTGTCTCGAAGGCCTGTGGGAGGTTGTCAGAAGTAATTTGAAAGGCAGGAAGTTATATCAGTGTTACTCTATGGTTAATGGTTAATAATCTTTTCCTTTACACATTGTGATAAGATTTTATTCTTTCAGTTTGAGACAGAAGAGGGAAACCTTTAATTGGCCTCCAGACTCCCAGCGACTGGTTTAGCCGAGGGTCAGCAGGATACTGAGTGTGCTGACGAACTGTTACAGGCTTACTGAAAGTACAGTTGATCTTTGAAGTAAATGTGACGACCCAGGGTTTAATACTGGAATCATATCGGGACAACCTAGATAATGCGGCTCGTAATATCTTATGTAAGTCACAAGTATCAGGAGAATTTATTGGTAAATATAATCAAGTGGAAATCCACCCATGAGACCAATCTCTACTGGCCCGATCTGAAAAGTAGGCGTGGCTTCGCGGAGATCCTGGCTTTCTGATTGGCCGAGCTGTGACGTGAGGCGAAGGTGTGTCTCGAAGGGTATAAAGCAGGTTGACGATCAAAATAATATTGAGTTGTAGCTGGACAGGCTCGAGCAGCTAGAATCGATTTGGACTGTGGGAAATCTCTCGTTACATTACCAACCATGTGTGGTAAGTATGTTTATATTTTGTGATGGAATATTATCACCGTACATCTAATTTTGTTGCGAGATAACTTCACCTGGTAATATACGATATACTTTAGTGGATTTTGGTTTAAGAAAGTGAATATGTCAGCCGTAAAGAGAATCGAAACTAAAACTGCGCAGCAAAGAATCCTCTATCGATCGTCTTTTGTTGCTCGGCGCTCTCACCGCGCGGAGGGGTCTGGCGTCTATACAAATTTCGTCTGCTGTCGCGCCGAAGTCAGTTTGTTGTTGTTGTTTGGGGAAACTAGACACTCGAACTTTCTTCATCTGTTCTTGTGAGAAACCTTTCCTTTCTAGCCCGTGGTAACGCTCCTGTATTTTGATAATGTGTGGTGAGTAAAGATATAAGATTTTAAGCGATGTTTTATCTTGTGAATGTTTATTTAACGGTCATATTTCATAAATTTAACTAGAACCCGTGTGATATCCCCGAGACTTCTGTTAACATTTCCAAGCCTTTATATCAATACTGTCTTTCTGTATCATCAGCCGCCCGTTTCAGACAGCCATAGCAAAGACACATTATAACCCAAAGCATAAAAACGAAATAAAGACCAAAGTAAGCTCATTCATCCTTTGGTGCCAAACGCACGAGCGTGTGTGACGTGGCGCCACTACTTCCCGGCACCAAGAACCAGTGCCACTTCCACGTATATGCTTGTATGTCCGCGGTGCCACCTCTTTGATGCGGTTTTGGTGTAGTCGGCTTAGTGATGATTGCAGGCTCTCGCAACAGCTCTACTACTTCCTTATCGGGGGTTCTTAAGCCCTAGAATAAGACACGTATGCATGTATGAAAACACACACATACACACACATGCACACACACACATATGTATATATACATATATATACATATATATATATACATATAATGTACATATGCTTATACATATATATGTATGTGCATATACATGTACACATACATAAACACACACACACACACACACACACACACACACACACACACACACACACACACACACACACACACACACACACACACACACACACACACTCAACGCATATATGTATACATATACATACACATACACATACACGTACATAAATAAATATATATATATATGGATATATGTAAACATATATGTATACACACATATATATGTATGTATGTATAGATGTGTGTGTATATGTATATGTGCATATATAGACATATATATACACACGTATATGTATATATATGTATATGTATATATATGTATATGTATATATACGTATATATATATATACATATGTATATGTATACATATGTATATATATACATATGTATATGTATACATATGTATATATATACATATGTATATGTATACATATGTATATATATGTATATATACATATGTATATGTATACATATGTATATGTATACATATGTATATGTATACATGCATATATATATATACATATGTATATATATACATATGTATATATACATATGTATATAAATACATATGTATATATATGTATATATATGTATATATATACGTATATACATACGCACATATATATATATATATATATATATATATATGTACACACACACACACACACACACACACACACACACACACACACACACACACACACACACACACACACACACACACACACACACATGCATGTATGTATATATATATGTACACATGTATATGTCTATATGTATACATATGTACACATGTATATATGTCTATATGTATATATGTCTATATATGTATATGTGTGTATATGTATATATGTGTGTGTGTGTATGTGTATCCATTCATTCATTTATACGTTTATGTTTATACATATACACGTACACGCTCATGTACACATTGCACAGCCGTTCTCTCCTAGACCTGGGTCAACGTACACTACATGTCGACCTCTAGCTTGCTCCTTGCCCTCT